>NC_056563.1:27141099-27155606 GCF_013358625.1 Macadamia integrifolia | reverse complement strand
CCCCCCAAAAAAAAAAAAGTAGAAATGAGAAAAAGACAAAGTTCCTATAACCATTCCAGTTAAAGGGAAAACATTAATAAGGAGTTCAAGATATCCTATGCCAATAAATCACAAAACAATTGCAAAAAAACACAAACAGAAAAGATTATTGATTAAAGAGAAAAGTCTACTGCATTTTAAAACTTGAAATAGAAAACATAATCCAATGAACACTAGTATTTCTATAAAGAAAAACAAGGAAGTGTAAAAAGTGCATAACGGAGCATCAGGTCTTTGTTCATACTTCATGATCTATTTTTCATGATAAAATTTAAATTTTCTAACATCAAGATTAGATTATAGTTCCTAAAGCAAAAAGTGAAAGGACTATTTAAAAAAACATAACATACTAATGTTCCTAAATTCCAACTCTAAAAACAAAAATGCAGGCAATGCTCTCTCATTGATGGACTAAACTAAGCCTAAGAACTATTCATTGTTGTCTGGCAAGAATTATTGGACGGGATATGATGTGCTTATCCTTGGAAATGTCCAATTTTGTGTGCTTCTGGTCTCATTAACAAGAAGCATTCTTTCCAATGAGCCTAAACTTTCCCATTGCATGGAAAACCCAGACCGAAACATACCCTTTAGTCACAGTCTGCTTTGGTTCATAGGATTAAACATAATCTTTTTAATATAACAATTTAATTTAAACTCCCAAAACTAAACCTATATTCAAGCAAGAATAGGAAATGCCTGCAAGCTTCCCAAAAAGAGTTCTTAATAGCAGTTTATTACATCAAAATTTGGATCCTATATACCCCATATCTATAGTGACCATCAATAAGATATTCTGAAGGTTCATTGTAAAATTTAAATCGATCAACATGAATCAATGTCAACCAAGGACCTCCTGTTCACCTCTTAACAGGAGGAAAGCTGCACATTCACTAGTGATAGAGTCATAAGTCACTCATAAAATTAGAACGCAAGATGAATATTTCTATGTTAACACAAACCACAGAATGTTTTCAGGGTATCCTTACAAATCTCCTTTTTCCAAAATGAATCTAATGAGTTGAAATAAGTAGTAACATTTGTTAAATTTCTGCAAAAAATAAACAAGCATGCTAAATTCCGTAAAGGATTTAAATTAGAACGTACAGTATGCAACGTGCAAAAAATCCAGGTATCAATCCAATAACCAATTAAAAAAGTTCAATCGACAAGCTCGAGGGTCATGACTTAGATAAGATGACAGGAAAGATACTCCAGAAGAAACTGGAAACATGATTATTTAAACCAAACCACAGAATCTTCTGACAGAGAATGTTTTTACTCTAATTTTATCTTTTTGCAAATACACTGATTTGTTGTTGTCTGTCCATGAAATATTGGTTTGGTTAAAAATTCTTCTAGATTTCCAGTAAATTTGGTTTTGGCCCAGATACTGATAAGATATGACCCAATACATATTTCATTTTGGGATGCAGGCTAATGACCTATTTCAGCTGTTTCAATTAACCATAGACAAAATGGTGTAGCCCATGTTTAAAATACGTTCATAACATAATTCTTGATAAGATTTGAATATCCTAACCCAATATAAGCAATTACATTAACTGGCAGAGAAACAGTATTTGTTTTTAAGTGGCCAATTCAAAAATACATAACTATTTGCTCCTGATAGGTTTGACTGGTCAAATGAACTCGAAATCAGACCTTATTTCATGATTAGGTGATATTCCAATTCCACTTGAACCATGGTCCTAACAGAACTAGGAAAATAGGGCAGAGAACAAATTTCAGAGAATTTAGCATCGTAAACAAGGGAGTAAGACCAGAATTTCAGAGAATATGATAACAGAAACCTATTCTTAAAATTGAGAAGAATCTGAGATGGCTGGCATCGATGAATTATGGTGAGACAAAGGTGGATGAAAATTAGCACAGAAACAGACTTGTGCCTAGATGAGGGAAGAACTTAAATTTAGAGAGCAGGATAAAAAGAATAATAAAAGAATTAAAAAATAGAAACGTAGGATAAAATGATCAGCTACCGAATCCATACCTTACTGGTCCCTGGAATTCACCAACCTTGAGAATGTCACTCAAGTCAGCTACTGAATCCATAGCAGTTGTTATAACTTTCATTAATCACAAAATATGGGTTAGGCCACAGGCCAGGGTTGGTAAAGAACTATTGGCTGAAAACCATAGCAGTTTCAGTCACTCGATGGAGATGTTTGCGTATGGAGTGAAGATGGATGAGCAGGCACTTTGAGCCTGGACCTGATGAAACCCGGGGGAACCGTGGATCCGGTCAGACTTAACTTTCATCAATCATAAAATGTGGGTTAGGCCACAGGCCAGTACATCTATATATAAAATTCATAAACTGGCTCTCTTAAAATCCTAAACTGACTTGGAATTCAAACTTTGAATAGCCAAAACAGACTTTTCATTGACGTTCCTACCCAAACTAGGATTATAAAATTAACAGTAAAACTTAACTAGCTTTCCTAATAACTCCAGGGCTTGATTCAACTAACTTCAAATTTTAAGAGAACAAAAAAGACCGACTACGATAACCGACTACGATAACCTCACAAATTTGGACTAAACTCATCCTACTTGAATTCCTAGCTCCTACCCACATTACAGGCCAATTACAAAGAAAGCCCCTGGACCAAAGGCCCAACACAAATCTTATTTCCACTAAAATAAACCTGTTTCTGTGATTCGTCAACAGCACAGAAACAGAGGACCTGTTACAAAAAATGCCAGCAGAGCAATGGTGCTGTCAATAGGAGGTGACAGAGAGGGCTACCACAGTGCATCATAACATGATAAATAATTTCAGCATCAAGTCCTGATAAATCATTAATCATGCTGCATGGGGCAGAGAAATTTACTTCATACTCCAAAGAGGTCAACAAGGTGATGACAACACATGCCTAAGTCACATCACAAGTCAAGAGTTGATCTCCACTCATATCAGCAAAAAACCATCATAGTTCAAAAACTTGCCGAAATCCTGGTGAAATTTTTCTGATTTCGACAAGGCTGAGACAACAGGAGGCGAATTAAGGGATTGGCACTATTTTTTTGAAATTTTTCTAGTTTCGGTGGAAATTTCGCTGATTTTCAGTCAAAATTTCGCTAATTTCGATCCACTTTGTTGTTCGTACTTAGTACCTGTTAAGGCTCTAGGGGCAATTCGTCCTATCGAGCTTAATATTCTAACACTATTACTTTTTGCTTCTTTTCACTCATTATAATATGTAGGTTAGGGGTATTTTAGTCCCTAAACTTACCCCTCTTATTTGGACACACACACACTCACATATATATATATGGAGTAGCCTGCAATAGGATATAACACACTATCGCAGGCTGCCTCCCACACATGGTTCGGTAGTCTTTTCTTCTTCTCTCCCTCTCTCTCTTTGTCTTCCCTTGGTTTGATTACTTAGATTTTGGTCTGTAACATGATATAAGAGCCAAATTCCGATCATGGGACCTGTGGGTTAAGGGCCCACCACGCTTCCCCTCACAAATGTTCATCAACAGAGTAGCTTGGAAGGAAAACTGATATATCTTACAGTTATCAGACCTGATATTTCTTCTGCTATTGGAGTTCTCAATCAGTTCATGCGGTCTCCTCAGAAAGCTCATTGGGATGCAGCCGTTCGAATCATTCGTTCCTTGAAGGGCGCTCCTGGTAAAAGATTGATTTATCGTCCTAATAAGCACATGTAGTAAGTTGCCTATTTTGATGTTAATTGGACTGGTTCAGCCGGTAATCGTCATTCTACTACAAGATTTTATACGTGTCTTGGAGATAATCTAGTAACTTGGCGGAGCAAGAAACATATGACAATTGCCAGGTCAAGTGCTGAAGCAGAGGACAATGCCGATCTAATGTGGCTCAGATCTCTCTTTCTTGAGATGGGATTTCATGTGCCTACCCTATGAAAATGTATTGAGACGACCAAGCAGCTATATATATTGTCAGCAACACAGTTCATCATGAACGAACCAAACACATTGAGGTGGACTATCATTTTGTTCGAGATGTTGTGTTGAAGAAGCTAGTTGAGACCACTATTAGCAAAAACGCTTTGTTTTAAACATGTTCCCATTCTTACCGTTTAAAACACGTTTTTCGTATGCTTCCCAAAGATACCGGAAGAAATGGCAAACGGAAAGCATTCCCATTCTAAATACGTTTAAAACATGTTCCCCTTTTTATGGCTTTTTTAAGACTTGACTTGTTGAACATTATGTCCACTTAATTGATCATCTCTC
Source organism: Macadamia integrifolia (assembly GCF_013358625.1). Taxonomy (NCBI): domain Eukaryota; kingdom Viridiplantae; phylum Streptophyta; class Magnoliopsida; order Proteales; family Proteaceae; genus Macadamia; species Macadamia integrifolia. The sequence continues at coordinate 27,151,313 of NC_056563.1, read as the reverse complement.
TCTCTCGAACTCTGATCGACCTGATTCTTTCGCCAACATGAAGCTAACTCAATGGCCTACATTTCTCATGGTAGCACCTTCAACTCAAATTCAATGCACAGATCCCGAAATTTAGCTACAAACTGATGCATTTGCTGAAAAGTGTTTCTACAGTGATGACTCCCAACTCCAACTGAACATGCAACACTCCAGGAGTGTGTTGACTATGTTGACAACAATAAACAACATTATAGCCAAGCGATATTGCTCAATGACTTTGGACATGTGTTGTGTATGAATTTCGAATTACTGTTAGATGATATTCGATGATGTCTTATATTTATAACGAATCATAGGATATATATGCATTCATGTTGGATGTTATAGTTTTTTTTAACATTAGATGCAAGTTTTCATGTAATAATTCCTTAATTTATACGAGTATACTACCATTTTTGGGGTCCCTTTTTTTGAAATCTATATGTCTAAAACCCGTACTGTCCGTTTTTTTTTTTGTTTTTTACTATTCTCTGATCTTTTTTTACGCATCAATTTGGAATTTTTCACCGTTTAAAACTTGTACTGTCTGTTTTCGTTTTTTTGCCGTTCCCATTTTTGCTTACTATGGTTGAGACTCCATTTAGATCAGCTAGCAGATATATTTACTAAGTCCTTGTTTGCCCCTAGTTTTCGTCATTGCTATACCAAGCTAAGCATGGGTGCCTTTTATGCTCCAGCTTGAGGGGGAGTTTTAAAAGCTCTAGGGGCAATTCTGTCCTATCGAGCATAATATTCTAACCCTATTATTTTTTGTTTCTTTTCAATTATTGTAATATGTAAGTTAGGGGCATTTTAGCCCCTTAACTTACCCCTCTTAAATGGACACACACACACACACACACAAGCCTGCGAGAGGATATAACACACTATCGCAGGCTGCCTCCCACGCATGGTTCGGTAGTCTATTCTTCTTTCTCTCCCTCTTTCTCTTTGTCTTCTCTGGGTTTGATTACTTAGATTCTAGTTTGTAACAGCACCCATGTATTTTCCAACAAAATTGTATTGTTGGGAGTCTTGGGACTTGTTTCAGTCAAAATTTTGCTAATCTTGTTCATTTTGGTCTCTAATTGAAACAAGACTGAAATAAGAGTTCACAAACTGTGACGAGCATCAACATAAGCTTTGAATCTACCCCATACAAGAATCAGGGTTATGTCTTATCAACGTTGTTGCAAGTAAATTCAAGAACTTCCTAATGGAGAAATAGTGCAAGGAGGCTGTCTCTCCTATCCCTCCATACCATCACCTTTTCACTTGCTCATGTTCTTGTTCCCGTTCCCCTTCCAAGCAATGGTTCCAGAGGAGCTGAGCAACCAATCTAAGCCATGATTTGAGGGTTCGGATCGGATCAGCCTCGACCGATCCCGATTCCTGGCTGATACCGTATCGGTGTGATCGGAATGGATGAAGGGTAAAATAGTCCAAAAAACGGATTTTTAATTGAAAGCAAGGGTATTTCTGTCCTATCCTGGCCAATCCGGATCGGTATTGGATCTCTATCAGCACTGACCGATCCCATTCCTGATACCGAGTTCTCAAACCTTGATCTAAACTGTTAATCAAGATCACTTCCCATTAGTAATGCCAAAACTGACAACCTTAACAAAACCTCTAATATCCTCTTAAACATGAATAAACCCCTCCACCTCCAACTCCAACATCATCCAACAAACCTCCCCCATCCACAAAATACACCTTTTGCGTAAAAGGTTTCACAGTTCACCACCAAGCTGAACAGAATTCATACCCAATAGGTGGTAATCTGTACCGAAACATGCAAGAGACTTTTCACCTATTCTTCATGACACTCCCAACAGTAATACATCAACTTGGGAAAAAAGGAACACTTCAAATCAAATACTCCACAATAAGTAAGAACACAATATTCTAACATTCTTTTGAAGAGCGGTAACTCCACTACGCAATGTCACAATACTCAGAGATGACAGGCAAAAACTCAAGATGGGTATAGTTGGCAGGTCATCTTTAACTACACCAGTATCGCATCTCTGGAAGTACCAATTTCCACCAAAGAAAAGCAATCCATAATACATGCAAGCAACTCCAGGAATTCTACCATGCAACTCATAGAATCAGTTAGAAGAAGAGGGGGGGGGGGGGACCAAAAATCCAGCTTAGTATAAGTACTCGCAAAAGCCCATAATCATACACACAAGCATGGTCATAGGTAAGCACAAACAAGAAAACATCCAAGTCATAATAATTCGAAATAAACGAAAACCACTACACAACAATTGCTGCATATCCATGTAAAAAAATTTATTACAAAAGTTAGCCATATCTCCTCAGTCTAGGAGTACTTTTTGAATTCATAAACATGGATACTCAACTCTAAACTGACATGAACAGACAACAACTAATCCAAGACACAAACATAATAAAAAAAACAATATTGGATAAACAGTTAAGATCATTAAAAACAAAAAGAGAAAGTTCTTGTTCCCTGCAGATACATGAAAAGCAAGAAAAAAACTGAAAAGAGGAAGGGATGTTAAAAAAACAAAAGCACAATAACACACACTAAAAAAAAAAAAAACAATAAGCAGCATCTGGATGAGTACTTGAGAAATTTAGACATTATCCCAAGCCAAGGAAAAAGATTAGGACAAAGAAATAAATATGTACTGATTAATAATTAAAGGGTTAATATGTCTGAAACCAACCAGACTGATTTTCCCACCACACTATATTCATTAACTCTTTAAGGGGCTCTTTTTGTAATTTCACACCTCCTTCTCCCTCTTCCCTTCTTCTCCATCTCAGATTCCACCTCTCTCTCACCTCTCTGTCTCCAACAGAAAACCCCAAAACGTAACACTCCCATTGAACCGAAATGAAGAGCTCACCAATGTTGGTCAAACCAAACTCCCACTGACCCTCTATTCTCAATTCTCTAACAGCAGACAATGGCTGAAAGATATCAAGTATTTCCCTCGATATCTATACAGCAGTAGCCCCGCCCCCAACCCCGGCCCTCACCCAGCAATTTCAATCCGACGTGATGAGATTTCTGCAATCGACGAACATACATGCCATTCTCCAGCGAATATCACTAGGCAAAAACAAGGAACTATAAGGAATCAAAAGGACGACATAGGCAGGCAGTGGGTTCTAGATGTGTTTCCACATACAGTTGAGAAAATGTATGCACATAATAGGAGGATAACACAGTTATGCAGGTAGGTTCCTAAACGAGATGAGAAACTGTATGACCAGAACAGAGTATTCAAAATTACAAAGGATGGATTTACACGAGAGAGAGAGAGAGAGAGAGAGAGAGAGATTGTAAAGGGTGACTTGGCGGATGGATATTAGTGGCTGGGTACTCCTAATCTCTGTGTGGCTGCAGAATTTGACTTTTGAGGAGAAGTTGAAGTTTCATTCCAAGGGAAGAGAAAGACCTTGGGATCAAGGGCTGCACAGGGATACTCAAGATTGCAACTTCTATTGTTTGGTCGCAGAGCAGCAGTAGAACCATCTCTGGCTCCCCTTCCACCTTTACCCCCAGAAGGAAAGAAAGCATCATCAGCTTCCACATCAATGTCTGGTTTACCAAGGGCTTGAGTAGCAAATGGGGAAGGGTCGGGAGAAGCTGAGCTTGAACCAAAGCCATTTAAAACAAAAGTTAAGCATCTTCCAAGAGGAGAGAGGAGAGGTTGCTTGGGGTTCTGAAACCCCATTTGGGTCGCTTATGGGCCCACTTAGATAATTTAATCCAATTCCAAGAGAAATTCTGGCAATTTTGTAATTTCTGAAACAATTCTGCACCTCAACAAGTAAAGGGATCAAACCGCATGAGAAATTATAAGTGCAGGGATTTTCTGTAAATAAGAGAAAAGACTTCTAATAATAAGAAGGAAACTTCCTCTTCAACCTTAGAGTTCACACGATAAAACACAAAACCAGCGGAGATGAGTTCTCTTGTGGGGAGGAGACCTCTCTCATCCACGAAACAATCGAGCCAGGATTTTAGGAGTAACTTCCTAACCCTAAGGCCTATTGAATCCTCCCAAAAATAGGCTCGATAAACTCCATGCAGGCTCAGAAGAATTTCTGCTACCTGAACCTGGTGATGAAAGGAAACCCAGATCTGAAACTGTGTTGTAACTCACTATATTAACCGATTGGGGGTAAGAATCCAGGGAATGAATCGCTTGGAGAGCAGATTCCTTCGACCTAAACCATAAGACAACCAGAAATTTGTCGTCGGAGTTCCAGCAAACCCTTCTCTACTCGTGTATTATGATCTAGCCTCAGAAGAAATCCTTGAGGATGAAATTCGGAGACTTCAATCGGTTATGGAAGAAAAAGCAAAGGTGGGAAAGAGAAAATCAGAGAGAGAGGGTGGAGAAGCACGCACAGCTCTTGGCAGCCAGGTATTAACGCAAAAAAACTTCATCCATATCACCAATGCCAGTCGTTGGGTACAAGACTATTTAAAAACTCAAAATAACCGTATTACTATTCTGAAACTGAAACAAACTTTGCATCCAACTCTAAAATAGAAATAAAAATCTTACTCAAACACAAATAAAATTTGACTCTAACTGAACTACTAACTAAAGTGACTTGTCTCTAACTCTAAGAAAAATGGTATAAATAAATTAATCAAACTACAAAATTAACGCCAATTAAATCAACGCCCAACTGCATCAGTTACATAAGATTATGAAATTACAACATAAACCTTCTACCTCAATCCACATCAGTATATGATGGGCAAAAAATTTTAGTCAGAAATTTTGTTTGTAACCTTCTTGGCACAGTTGTCAAGGCGGTAAGGTGACCCAAGGTGGTGGAGGGGTGCCTAAGCGTTTAGGCAAGAAGGTGCCCCCTTGTTATTTTTAATTTTCCCCTTCTATAACATTATTTAGTATGCTACATATACTGATATATCTTGTATCATAAAAAACCAACATTAAGCCACATCTAATGTAGAACTAGAATCATAACTAATCCCAGGCAGGATCTAAAATTATGGCCGAATAGAGAAGATGTCCTCCAATAGGCTTGGTTCTAGCTCTCAAACACTCTCTCACAACAAACAAATAAAAGGAAAATAAGAAAAGGAAGAGAATTTGATGGAGGGTTGAGAAGGGGGAAGAAGAACTAGTGAATGGGCATCTCACCCCTCAGGTTTAGGCATCCCACCTAGGGCATCTCACCCAACTGCATCCCACAGCACAACAGCATAAGCCATCTTTTTCTTTCTTTTCATTTTTTTTTTTTTCTCATTCATAAATTCGTGTTCAATGTTGTAGCCCCTTACAAACTTATATAGAAGACTTAAAATTGACTCAAACACTAAAAATGAAAGGCCCAACCCAATCCCTAACTAACTGGAAAACCTAAACTGACTAGGAAACTGAAAAATAACAAAGGAAATAGACTCAGAACAGGACTCTAACTAAACTAATGAATTAAATCACGTTTTACTACTTTCTACCCATAATTTAGGCCCATTAAAGTGGTCCATTACAAATAAAACACTTGGGATCAAAGGCCCAACACATACATAACCCAACCCAAGGCTTATTTGTAATAAAATAAGCCTATTAAGCAACTTATCTACATCAACATCAAGTCATCACAAATCAATATTAAGTCATAAAAAATCAACATTTAGATAAATGCACTTGTTCTATAATAAGTTTTACTGGTCAAATGATTTTATTTTTACGTAAGACTACTGTATTAGGTACAGCATGGTTTCCAAATAGTCTAAGACTACTCAAATCCAAGTCGAAATGAAAAAGTTTTGTTCCAATCAAACTTATTTTAAAATGCGTGAATATTGTTAAAATCTCTTGAATGAAAATAATTCTATGGACATCAAAACAAATGATAAATTTACCGCAATATTAGTTTTTAACAACATTTTACCATGATAAGATTTATGAAATTTTCAGAATTGAGAAAAAACCCAAGCAATTGAAAATTGAAAATTGCCCCGACAACAAAAAATCCAATTTTTGTTCTTAGACTAGATGGTTGACTTTTTATCTTTTTGGAATTTGATTTTTAAACTATTTTTATTAGATTCAAATAGGGGGTATTATTTACTTAAACGATACTCGACATAAATAAGTTTTGTGCCTTCAAGTAAGGCGACAGTCGCCCAGACCCCAATTAGGCCGTTTGGACACCTAGGCAACACCTTGACAACTATGTTTCTTGGTTATAAACAGATGCACCTACAATTAAAGGTTTTCAATATAAACAAAAAATAATTGGTCATACTATTATGCTCGGATAGAGACCAGGCTTGGGCTAGCTGGATCCAACCTAAGCCCAACTCATGAGCACAAGAGTGACAACGTACAAGTCCAGTAAAGTTAAACAATGGACTAAACGACTAAGGTGATGCCTGGCCCAACACCAGGCATTTGAATCAAACCAATAAATTTCTATTTCCTAATATGAATAAATTTTCTTTAAAAAAAATAATAAAAAGAGTAACTCTAGCTCAAAAGAAGTTTGTGATAAGCAATAAGAACCACCTAATTGTAGAGGAATAGAATCCCAACAACAATAGAACACCATGCTCATCTTACAGTAATTAGTTGACCTTGGGCCCTTGGCCTACATCTAAATCATGTATTCACAGTGGAGCTCAGGGAACATGTGTGCCTAATGAAACGGGGAAACCTCAAAAGGAAAAAAAGGTGCCACATGTTGACCCTGGTCGAAAGTACATATCCCTAAAGTAGCCAAAGGCTAATGCTTGACTAATAAGAAGGAAAGCAGGGGGACTGTACTTAACGCCCCCCCATCTTCATTTTCGGTCCTCTCCTACTCTCCCCGTAATTCCCATGATTTCCGCTACCTCGGTATCAGACTCTCACTTTTATATGTGATAAAATAGATCTATATTCCATGACTAAAGATTTGGATCCCAACTAAAAACCAGACTCTCCTAGAATCTCTCAAACAATGTTAACTGATAAGATAAACTACACTTCAAATTTATTTATATTTATTGCTTTTAGATTTAATTATACCACTCCAAGGACACTCGTATAAATATTTCTATAAGAAAAACACATGTTGCTAAATGGGTGGGTCCATATGATAGAAGACCCCTCCCAAATCATTTCATCGGGGAAATTTCAAACCGTGTGCTGAAGATTTGATTCATTATTACAAACATGTCATTTTAAATTTTTATACATAATTCCTTCTTGTGGCTACTTCATAATATTTCGAAACATCAAGTTGAACTTTAATCCAGTTTCCATGCTTATTTTGAGTTCAAATTTTACCAGTGAAATGGGTGTGGGGTCTCCATCAAATGGACCTCCCCATTCAATTAAAATCCACCCCTAGAAATTTTGTTCTCACATATATAAGGGTGACAAACTTCCTAGGTTCCTAGCCATGATTCCCTCCCCATTCAATTAAAATCCAATCAAATACTTCCCAATGTACTTAAAAGCAGGGATGGGATTATACATATTTTAGGCTTATGTTTCAATGGGTATTTCTTGTAATGGGCTTCTTTAGTGAACCTATATAATGAGTAATAACTAGGAGCATGAATAATCATAAATTCATAATAACATGTAAGGTCTTAGGCCTGCCATCCAAGTAACATGTTCTGAACAGTTTGATCCCCATTCCAACAATAGGATTGGAGGACCTCATGTTGGCATTTGGTATATTGCCATTTGTTTTGGTGCTGATCTAAATATGGTTGTGTGATGGTTCTTGGAATACTACTCTTATTTGTTAAATGATGTGATAATATTATTCCCTACCTTAAGTTTGAATTTCATCCTTCAAGCACTGAACAAGTATGGACGATCAAATTCAAGCAATCGTCAACCAAGAGCATGGTTTTAAGAGTCAACCGAGACATATCGGTTTCAATACTAACCGAAATGAAACCAAGGGTTGATACTGGATTGGTCCAAGTTAGGACCCTATTTTTACAGGTTTTGACCAGGGTTTCAGTTGGAACCTTGAATTCAATCTAGGAATCCTCCCTTTTTAAGTCTATGTATGGTACTCTGACCACTATTGTGCATGTCCGAATTAAGCCACTAACATTTCAAACAAACATCAATAAAAATTGCTCAATGGAATTCATCTAAGCCCTTGTCCCTTAGTAACAATCATGTTCTGCCATTCCACTTTGTCCAGGCAGGGCAGGCACACATCCTTTGTTTAATTTGAAGGACCCATACCTTTAATCATGACTTCAACCAATCAAGTAGAGCCACTTGCCCTTCTACCATTGCTCATTTCATCCACCCTGCTCTAAATCTTATGATGACACCTTCTTCAGTCTCTCCCTTGTTATAAATAAGAAATATAAAATTTCCTAAAGAATGATACACCCTCCTCCCCTCTCTTGAAGGGAAACAAGGTGGTTAATAGAGGGAACCAAACAAAAGCTTATATTGATACCAGAAGCCACCAAAGGACCTAATTTCAGGAGGCAAAACTGCCTAGATTATAGAGGGCTCAAGACAGTCAAATAGACAAACTTTCTACTAAAATAGTAAATAATGATAACAGAACATTCATAATGCATTCTTTGTTCAAAAACAAAAAGTAAACTTTACCTAACAAGTTGAAGGAAAGAACAACTACAAACGAAGACATAAAATTTAGCAGTGGAAATTTAGTGAGTGCTCGTCCACCAACTGCAGAATGTTACAATTCAGTGCAATGAATGAAGTATAAAAAGGAATTGAACCAAATTGAATCTCAATGTATTCAAATTCAATTGAATATGCATCTCCAAGATCTCAACTTTTAGTCAGAGTTCTGTGATAATAATGTATCTGATCCAAGGTTTTTTCTCACCCACCCCATTTTTTCCGTTCTTATAGATAGAAGGGAAGCCTATCACTCTACTTTTGTTTTCAGAAATTTAATCCATAAACCAGAAGATAAAAACTAGACTGTCACAATATTTCTGCGAGGTGGACCTCCCTGTCTCATCCAATTTCGAATCATGTCTCTCGAATAATAGATTGTGTTCAGATAAGCCTCAAGAAAAACAAATTCAAAAGTTGTATCCATAAGCCAGAAGCAAGAATACAATGCATTAATACTATCTGGCGTTCTCAAGGTTCAGTTGGGCAGGTTCCTGAACAACAGGAAGACAAACCTGTTGGTTAACCTACTAGAAAGTCCTTTGACAGAACTACCATCCCCCCCCCCCTTTTTTCTTTGTAGACAGAGCTATCATTTTGGAAAATAGGAAACAGAACAACCTGAGTTTTAGAAGGCTCAGGCTCCTTCACAGTTAAAATGAGGTCATTCTGAATTTGGAAATGCCTGAATCTCCCCCCACCAAGGAAGCCACAGAAAAGGATTCCCACAAACATCAAATATTTTGTTTCGACTGCAGCAAGAACAATGCTAACCTAGACCATCTGATTCCAATCGTGATGCAGATCTTGGGTTCCAAAACACGACTCGGATTGCCTGTGGGCCCACATGAATAATAGAACTGAATCAATCTGACAACTAGTGGTAATTTCGTAATTTAATGAGGAATAACTAACAAGGGAAAAGGAACAATTTGTGGGTTATCACAAAAAAAGGCAAACTTGGAATTTTAAAAGTAACTAAAGGGCATGAGATAAATAAAGGTCAAAGTAGTGGTAAATATGTAACGAGAAAGTGGAAGTTAATGATGACTAAAGGACAACCCCAAAGAGACCTACATTATCATGAGAGAGGAAAAGATACATCATCTTCAACCTTGGCCATATACAAATCCAGAAAACCAATGGAGGAAAATTCATTTCCAACGAGAAGAGTCCACCCATGTAATCACCAGTTGATCTGGCCGTTTGAAAAGGATCCTCAGTCTCATTAACACAACCATTAGACACCTGCAATAATAAGGAAGAGAAGGGATTTAACTGCTGCAACGGTTACAGGCAGACAACTACAAACCAGGTCGGTTCGGGATCAGAAATCTACTGAATCTTCCAAGGGATTGGCTTCCAATTCCAAATCCAGGAATGACCTAAGGAGTATACTCAAGGTATCAACTTTCAAAGTGAACGAGTCAGAGGTAAGATGGATCAAATCCAATATCACTGGCCTCCAACTGAGAAGAAGAAGGCAGAATCGATTCCAGTAGGGAAGATGAGATAGAACAAGAAGATAAAAGGGGGGGGGGGGGGGGGGGG
>NC_056563.1:27095811-27141077 GCF_013358625.1 Macadamia integrifolia | reverse complement strand
GGAAGAGATAGAGCACAGAAGACCCCCAGGAAGTTTGCAGAACACCGGCCACACAGGCACTAAACCACTTACTATTCAATTCATTATCAAATCTACAAATCTTCTGATTAACCTTGTATTTATAAAACAAAATAAAAAATCTCCTAATTGTAGTCTAAAAATGAAATTGGAAGATGATCTTATCTCGTAATGAAATCAAACTCTTCCACTAAAAAATGAAAGGAAACCTAGCCTAACTAAAAGATTACAAGATAAAGATAAATAATATAAACCCAAATAATTCATCCAAAAAATATACATAAACCAAAATATCCTACTGAACCAAAAGACCAATATTAGACCCGGTTCATCTCCATCCATATTCCCAAATGAGTTCGGGCAAATCAACGAAAGCGCTCCTGCATTATATAGCCTAAGGTGTGCATATACTGCTTGGGCACTGGCAAGTCTGTTAACGCACTAACATATTTATCTGCCATGAAGCAAGGATGGGCCTCCATAGATGTCGGAATCACTGGGTCAAAGCCTCTATTTTCAATGTCTTTTGAAATGCTTAAAACAAATGAGATTCAACGATAGGGAAAACAAGATTTTAGAATTTGCCACCATAAGCTACATTGTGTCTATCAAACAGTGTTTCTGAAGGACAAATAGAATGAACACTTAAATCAGATTACAAGAATAGTGATGTGGATCCAGGTTCCAAAACCGGAATCGGATCGCTTATGAGCCCATTCAAATAATTAAGATTCAAATAGAAGAGGTAATGGCCGTCTTGTAATTAAATGGAATGGCACAACTATAAATAAACTAGAATCTATAATAGAGTGGTAGAATTGTAATTATTGTGACTTCACTTTAAGAGAAGGGTCAAAATGAGACATGCAGTTTACAGGGGAGGAGATGGAGGGGCATTAACAAGGGAATAAAATTAAGGCCACAATTCAAGCGACGATTTGGAGTTGTCTTCAACCTCGGATTGGGAACCAGAAATGGAAAAACCAAACCACTGCGGGATTGAATAGTTCACCTTAGGATGCTTCGATGGGCCTGAAATTTCAGATGGGGAGAAAGAACTGGTTGCAAAAGTCACTTAACAAGGAGTATTTAACCCTGAGATCAGATCTGAGTGGTAGTTTCAGACAACCTGAGTTGCAGGTCTAGTTTCTCACAACAGGGATGGTATTAAGGCAAGAAGCTTTAAGGGTTTGATCGCCCAAGGAAGGACTACCTTCGCTCAAAATCTTAAGTCAGATAGATCAGTCACAAAGGAAAAACATCCCAGTTTCTGTGGGCTGCAACCTTCACCTAGACAGGGCACCAAGAGAAAAAAGAGAAACAGAGAGAAGAAGAGGAGAGAGAAAGAGAGGTCGCACAAGGGGGTGGGGGGAAGGTCACACGACCAAGTTCATGCCTAACCGGAAAACTCAAACTTCAATTTCATTCTCAAAAAACATAGCCCATTGAATGGGGTAACAAGCCTACTTATCAAAATAAACCTTCCTAATTAAAATCTTAAACTGAAATAGAAATAAGATCTCCTAATACCTCCTAAATCTAGATCAATAAAATTACAAACAAAATAAAACTTAAATTGGTAACTCCCTATTTATCTATCAGCTACCCAAAATAAAAGATTACATATCTTTCCAAATAAAATTACTTAAAATTTTACCTAAATAAAATAAATACAAAGATATCCTACTAAATCCGAAAATCCAACCGGACTGGGTTCATCTCGGTCAACATTGCAAGACGGGTCAACTAGATTCAGCTTCGATTCTGCATTAAATGTAAATAGAACTGGATTTCTGGCACCTGGAAAGTGTCAACTTCAGTATTGTAGAGACTACTAGTTCCGACCTATTAAAGCAAGCTTGCCTTGACAAGCCCACCTAATATCTGCCATATGGAGGTCTCCCCAGGTCAAATCAACCATTGGATGGGAAGCCTGCCTATGGAGGTGGGAGTTGAAAGTTGGCCCATCATCTTAAATGCTACCTTTGTACTCTCAAGTGTTGAAATGAAGGCTGAAGTTGCCCAAAAGATAAAATCCAAACCAATTTCCAAAGCCTTATCTCTTCATCAGATTGGATTAAACATAGCTAAATGGTGGCATGAATAGTCCGCAAAATTTGAGCCCAAGGGAGCTCCCACCAGGCAGGTATTTGGGCAACATCAAGGATAGCTACATACAAGACTTAAAACTCAACTTGGAAGCAAAGACATATTAATTAGAAAGAGAATAACAAAGTTTACATAAATCATTCTTTTCTCAAGTATCACACAGATAAACTCTCACTGTTTTGCACTTTCAGACTGAGCCTGCATAAGAAAGACCCCAAAACAATGTTTGAGAGAGGAACATCTGGAATTCTCATGACAAATAAGCTGCAAGAGGAAATGATACTCGAGAACTCCATGCCTCAAAAAACACACCAATCATCCAATCAACCAAACTCCTAGTAAATGTCCTTTGCAATACAATTAACAAGAATATAAATTCATGACTACTTCCTAGCCATGGTGCCGCTCCTCTAATTAAAACTCAAGAACTTGAGACATGCTATAACATATTTCCCAACTAAAATATTTTTTGCACAACAACCATGAGGATAGAAACTTGTAAACTTCTCGGTTCTCATTGTACTTAAAGAAGAAAATTTGCTCCCAGGATTTCAATTACACTAAAGCCTGTTTATTTTTAGAAGGATGAGATATCCAAAACTGCAAAATGTGACGAGTCTCAGCATCCAGTATATAAAATTGACTGCAGTATGTCATTCTGACCGTTGGATTTTCATGACCAGATCTAAGAATCACTAAACCAGTCATAGAATTTGAAAGAGTAGATAACAATAAAAGATAAGTAGAGCTTCATGGTGTTGCCAAAAGAATATATTCTTGGCAAGTCCAGGATAAAAATTTCTTGCACCATCAACAAATATTAAAAGAAGGCAACGAATTTACATTCTTGCAAGTATGCAGGCAAAACAATGACCATTATAGCAATTTTGCCACTATATGGGTGGAATGACATACTAGGGTAAAGTAAATCTAACATAAACCAGTAAAATTTCTTCTACACATGTTTACATGGGCCAAAATATGAATGCTATGTTTCCATCACTTCAAAAATCATCCAAATTTATATGATTCACCATAGTGTCGCTGATCAATAGAACCTCATGCCAAAAAATGTGAAGATTAAGAATTATTGACATGTCTCAAAAAAACAAAAGAAAATGATTATAATCAAAATATATGTATACAGTGCACTGAACTCATTAAGCCTTATTTAAGTTGCACATGTGTACCTGTGGAGTTAATTTCATGTGTTAACACAAACAAGCAGGGTATTCTTGCAAAATTAATCATGAAAGGCAAAACCAAGAAAAGCAAGGGTCCATTCATCCCTAAACAACTCACTCGGTTGAAGCCAGCTATTAAAGGAACAGGAACCCAACCCTGTTCATCCATATTTTGTCGCAAGAAAATATCTTTACATAAGTTCTCGGAACTGCAATAATAAGAAAATTGGTGCATTGTATGCTCAGTACCCAAAAAACTACAGAACACACATCGAAAGGGGGGGGGGGAGTGCGTCAGTAAACAAGATTAACATTTAAAACAGACCAAGAACCACAAATACCTGAAATAGTAATCTATTTGTTTCACTAGCACAGCACGCAACTGGGGATCTGGTGCAGGGAAAAATATTGCAGGAGGGGGAACATGAGCAATAAATGGCACACCCCTAAGGGAATCCGGATGCGGTGCAGGAACATAATATACTGGAGATGTCATATCTGAATGAGACAGAGATATTAGCCGCAAACCATGCCACAGAAAAACATAGAACTTCATTACCATTTTTAACTTACCAGGGAAACCCATTGGATTCCCAAACTGTCGAACTGGCGGGGGACTAACAAATGGGGCAGAACTAGGCGGCGGAGGTCGTATGAAGGCCGGCCTCGGAACAACTCCCTGCTGCTGCATGTGGACATCTCTACCGTTAAAACTTCGAGGAGGATTCCACTCATAGTTCCCACGATCTTGGTCTCTTCTGCCTCCAAAATTGTTGTTGTTGTTATGGTAAGAACCATCTCCACGCGGATGGGGTCCCCCATTGCCCCTCCTGAATGAACTACGCTGCTGAGGGTGATCAGGCTGTGACCCAAAACCTCCTCCCCTCGGTCCAGTTTCCCAATTACTACTGCTCTTGTGTGGGGGTTCTCTTGGAGAAGAATCTGGAATCACTGTTGCCAGTCTACCAGAGTCGTTTTGAGGCATTTCTACAGGTTGTGGCGGCGGTGGTGGTGGTGGCTGAGTTAAGCCACCATTAGCCGGCCCACCCCCACCACCGCCACGTTTCATTGATTTCTGACGGACAGGAAATGCATGGTTTGGAGCCGAAATAGGGTTTGTATTATTAGTAGGTTGTTTTTGCGGAGAAGATGCAATCACAGGTCCCTAAAGCGAACAAAAAAAGCAAAGAAATGCATGCAGACTTGAATAAGAATCCATGAAAAAAATATATAGACAAAACACGGAATACGAAAATCAAATCAATCAGAAAGTCAGGGGAAATCAAACCTGAGAGATGTTAGCAGATCCATCGGAGAGAGCCTTCAAGGAATCGGATGATGATTTTGGCGAAGCCCTCGTAGATTCCGAGAGAGCAGGCCAAGAGACAGCTCCCATAACAGGACCAACCTCAACAATGCCATTGGAAGGCTTATTCCAAGCAGGTTTCTTACTCTTAGCGGCATTGCTCTTATTATTGACTGAGTTATCAGTCTGAATCTCCAATTCAGAATTTTCTGGAGAAGACTTCGCAGAGGAGCAATCAGGGGTTTGCTCTGGTGTGGCAGCCGCCGGTGGCGACCGAGGAGAAGGGGCAGCAGGGATAGCTTCCGATTCACCACGAACAACATGCGCCCATGGAGATGATAGATTCCTTCGACGGAATTGCTGGGGACTATTTTGGCCCTCCGCCGATAACCCAGATGAACGAGGAGAGTGATTACTCGAAGCAGAAGCAGAATCAGCAGTTGTAGCCATCGAAAACAAACAAGGATTTTTTTTTTCCCCTTTTCTTCCCCCAAATTGATAGTGATTCAACAATGGATTATGAAAATAAACCGAACAAAATAAGGTTTAAATAAACAAAAATTTGACGATGGAAAGAAGTGAGGGATTAAAAAGGGTTCAGATTTCTCTCAACAATGCATGTTGATCCAAATATCGGTGACACGGATCCTAGAAGATCCGATCGCGGGCGTGACAGCACCACGAGCAGCGTCGAGACGAGGGATCTCTCACAGCCTGCGCTCGCACTCCTCTCCTCCTATTCTTAAACTTCTTGCACAGCTCTCAGAAGACTCCTTCGGTCTCAAGGTTTTTGATATTTAGTTTCTCTGAAATACCCAACCTATTTCCATTCTTTTACGAGCCGTCTCTTCTTTTACGAGTTTACCATTTTACCCTCATTGTTAATTTCTCACTTCCACAATGATACATTTAATTCTCTGAAATACCCTCATTCTCTTATTTCCTGACCGTTACTATTTTACCCTCAACTGTAATTCCCACACCTGGAATACCACAATGCTGGTACAAATTTGGTATTTTAGCCTTGTCAGGAAATGAGAAAGGGTGTATTGCCTTTTTACCACAAAAATAAGGGTATCTGGGGAAAGTGAGCCATCCTTGACCATAAAAGTTAATGGAATAGAGTATCTCCTGATTGCTATATACGCATTAGGGTTCACGCAAACTAAGGGATTATGTTAGAAACCTAGTTTGGAAACAAAAGGGCTCTTATTTGGTGTCTTCACTGAGGATGGGTTTTACACTTTTACCCATTAAGAGAAGGTTAGGTCTTTATTTTCTTTTCTTACTATTAAACAATGCTAAGATAAAGGGTCATAAAAAAGCTACTCGTTAACGGATTTTGTTGATAAGGTTCTCACATCTCTCTCTCTCTCTCTCTCTCTCTCTCTCTCTCTCTCTCTCTCTCTCTCTCTCTCTCATGACTGGGTTTCCCTCTCCTCCCCCCCTCTGTGACTCTACCCCTAGCTCCTATTGGTCCTCTGGCTCCATTGCATTTGGATCCTCTCCAACTACTAGGGCGCCCAATGAGGCGTCTGACAGCTGGGGTGTGTGCCCATGTATCTAGCTATCGGATGCATGTCTGAGTTCTCCTAGTTGTTGGATGTCTTATTGAACGACCCAATGATTGGAGAGGATCTGAATCTAGATCCGGCTCCCTCTCCCTCAATAATTCCAAAGAATTTTTTTTTTAATCCTTATTTGTCATTTGTAATCTTGATCGGATATCGTATGAAAAAGTTACATGTATCTCTGTGAAATCGGTTCGAAAAACCAAATCAGAAAATCAACAGATATGATCTAGGTGTTGGGTGGATTTTTCAGATTTTTATTTTTAAAATTTCAAGGCTTTTGTGTAATTTTGAGATTTTGAAGATCTTAGTTGATGAAGGGTGTTTAGCACTAAAAATATGAAGACGGGGGCTTATGTGTATATAAGAGAATCAGAGGGATCCTTAATACACGGCTTAGATTGAGCCATGTCGGTCAAATTCAGATCTGACGTTTCGTGCAAGAGCTTGCATTGAAGATGCTTACTCGAGGCTTCTCATTGGTGGAGTGTATTAGATATGATGGTCTGATGCTACATTGTATTGCATTGACTAGTGTGTGTCACATGTACATCATCACCGAAGCTTAGATTCCAATCCCTTAGATATGTATCAACTAGATCTTATAGATCCAGATCTAATGGTCTTTTAATGATTATCTTTTATGGGTTAAGCCGACTTAGATCCGAATTTTGCGTTGACATAGCCAATGGTAAGTCGACAACACGCCTTTCGATGTCAGTGCCTTTGTCACGTTGACGTCATCTTTGACTTTGAGAAATTCAAATCCTATGATTTAGATCTATTGTCTGTTGGTTTAATCGGACGGTTCATATTAAGAGATACCTTTTGATGAGATCTACAGCCAGATCTGCGCCTCTGTTTCGCGAGCCACCGGTGTAGCCTACGCCACTCCTACTAAGATTTCATTTCAGGCTATCACATTGCTCCAATTTCAAATGATCATATCTCCCTCATTTTAACTCGGATTTGGGTGAACCAAGTTACTACTTCTTCGTTTTTTCAAGATCTACACCATGATAGTAAGAAAAATAAGTTTTGAGTGAAGGAAGGCTACGATTTTGGTAAGATATTTTTTCTCTCTTTGTTGGTCCTTGAATGAACATGAATACTTGATGATAAATGTTCTTAGGCCATTAAATGAGGTAAAATATATGGTTGAGGTGTGTTAATGATACATTAATTTAAAACCAATGATGTGTTTGCTTTAAAGAGCAAAAAGCCAAAGATAGAGAAGGTGTGAGCACTAAACTTGTCAATACAAGTTTCCAGTCATCCCAGGCAATCAATGTGAGATTCTTTAACATTTGATTTACATTATATGCATATATGTATGTTAAGGTTAGTTGTGGATGAATGTATACATGTTAAATTAGTTGTGGATGAACTATAAGCATGCTAGCTAGTTGTGGATGTATACGCTAGGCAGAACTTGATCGTAGGACATTGATATAAGCCCAATTTAATTGTATTCTTTATTGAGTACTTAGTGGGTGCTCCCGTATAGTGGGTGCTACACATTGTACCGACACTGCAAGTATCATCTCATCTTCTGTTTGAGAAAATTAAGTGTGAGTGTTCCCGACTGTGGGTGCAGTTAAAAGTAGTGCATTGAGTAAGTACGAAGTCTTTACAGGCACTACTCTGAGGATGTAGGCAAATTGTCGAACCTCGTAAAAATCCTGTGTTGTGGGTGCTTGTTGTTTGCATTTATATTGAAGTGAGTGGCATGAGGAATGAGTGTGCACACCTGGAAGTGCTTATGAGAGACTGAGTGTGCATACGACTGTGTACAAACAGGGACAGGTGTTTCAGGTTTTTCTTGGCCATACATCGAACAGGTTTTTTGAGATCGAAATTTGACTTACTGATTCACCCCCTTCTCAATGACTGCCGAGTTACAACACTTGGTACTATCCTAATGCGTAGAACCCTGGAGGTTATTGCAATTCAAATAAAATCCCATAGAATTCAATATATGTTAATAAAGTGATAGCCTTGAAAACCAATAACCCTATAATCATGGTTGTGTTATGGTGAACCACAACCACATGATTAAAATGATAATTTACTTTGCTATTTGTTTCATTATATTTTTTCTCTTTCCTTATCGTTATTTGTCCCATGTGCAAATATGAAGTCTAATAGTCTAATGTTTTATCTACAACCTATGTTTTTAGATGAAACAAAGTAAGGGCCTTTTTTTTTTCTTCTTCTTCTTAAGTACAATGGTTAGTAATATTGTTGTTGCAAGTGTTGATTAATAGTCATGTAAATATCTGAAATTTTCTCTTTAATTGTCTTTCGTTTTGCTAAAAAATTGTGTCCAGAACAAGCTGTTGCATATATAAACATGGAAAAATAATAAAAATAATTATAGTGTAAAATTGACATGCATTCCTTACTTGATATCCTATGATAACTTCATCTTTATATTCAACAAAAAATAATTGTTCGAAAATGTGGCCTACGCTAGTGCTCCCATGAGTCATCTATTTTTTTCCTCCCCAATGAAACGCCATCTATGTCCCTTGTTTGGAGGGGAGAGAGATAAACATAGTGAGCATGACAAAGAACCACTTCCCTTATAATATTTATTAATTTATCATCATGACATATCATTTGTATTTCAATGTATTATACTATAATAGATACTTAAACTATATCATATTAACAAAGTTTTCAATGTATTATACTATAGTAGATACTTAAATTATGACATGTTGACTTTTTTTTATTGGTGAATATTGACAAAGTTTCACATGTGATGCACATAAAACTACAGCATTGTTAAGATATTTGCTAACTATGTATACAATATATGCAATTAGACATATGACTACCAGTGCAAAGAAATAAGTTGGTATATAGGTACATTGTAGCAACAATACTTGTTAAATTGTTCATGACATAGCTAATCTGCTTCTTCATCTGCATGCAACATGCCGAGCATCAAAACATAAATAAATATAATTATAATTATTCAAAGAAGACATGGGTCAAACTTTTTTTCTTCCACATATATTGAAGAGAGACAACTTCATGATTAGTCTACTATTGGATTAAATAAAGGCCCATACTAATGGAAATATAGACTATATAGTTGCCATTTATGTTAGTGAACTTGTATATCATAACTTTAACAAAAAAATTAATTAACGTCCACCACCACTAGTATTAAGATCATCCATTGTAGAATGACTCCAACTCTTGAGAAGCCCAAGGTTCACTTTATTGGATCCATTGTTGTACAGCCACTTCAAAAATAACCAATATCAGAGTTGTCAATGGTCTAGATCTCCATTCAAAACCAAGTCAAATTCCTCCTTGATTAACATTGGTTGAAGCTAAGTTTAGTGTGCTTTTCTTTAAAATATGATCCAATTAAGTTAAATATGTTTATTAACTGACATGAAATAGATCAAGGTGAATTGATTCGATTAAGATTCGAATGCGTTCTATGTATATAATACATGTTGCATATACATCATGTATAGTATGATACAACATATTTAGCATTTACATGATTATAAATAAAGTATATCAATTTAAATGCACATACCTATTTAAAAAAAAAAAAAGAAGTGAATAATTATTGACTAAAATTCAGATAATAACATAAATAGCTTGAACAACCTATAACATCAAATGTTGAATATTATGATTTTGGATCCCACAATTAAAATCATATTGAAACTCAAATATATTAGGGATATGCCCACACTCCTATAGTTGGTTTTGATGATAACCAAACATATGAAGGTTTCTCACAATTTGACTTCAAGTATTGTTTTGTGGATACTTCATATTAAAGATAGAATTTGATGAAGGAAATGAACATATGAATATTGAAGTCATCAAATTAAGAATATCAACAATCTAGTATCAATACTCGAAGAAGGTATCGGATGATATCAGACTTTATAGGATCAAGATCTCAAAGTATCAAAGTTTGAAGTGAATTGAAGTACATTAAAGACATCAAACATACAAGGTCAACATGAAGACTTTTGAGGACCAACTGCAAGAAGAATAGAAGACCTTAAATGTAGCTCAATGTAATAGTGCACACACCATACATGATAAATACACTGCATCTCATAAACATGCATTACATATTGCATTTTTTAGTTCATATTAACTTAGAATGACTTTAAAAAGTAACTATGACCAAGTGTCAAGACCTAAAAAAGGTTAGGAACATGTTAGGTATAACATAGCTTAGGAAATTGTTGAGAAAACAGTAATGACCCTATTCAAGGACATTTTGGTCAACCTTAAAATAGGTATCAAAATATGATATCTTCACTAAAGTTATAGATACTCGAGTTACAAATCCAACTCACTTAAAATCAAGTCAATCCGATATCAAACGAGAAAGTTACGGCCAAAATACTGACAAAATGTCAAATTTTCAAAACCCTATAAAAATGGGTATGGCCGAGCCTATGGGAGTCGACCGGGGCTTTCTGTGGTAGACCACCTAAAAGCCCCAGTCGACCAGCACTTTTTTAGATGATGTGTTTGATCGACCGATCCCATACCGGCTGGCTAATAATTGGCTCCAACAGCTAGTTTTTGCCCAATGGCTCTTTGGGGATCAATCAACTACCGATGGCGATTGACTGATAGATCCAAAAAGTGACAATTTGAGTGAGATTTTTTGCCTATCGTTCATCCATAAATTCATCCATATTTACCTCTAATCCTACTTATAATTAACAATTAATCATACATTTGAAGGAACATTATTTGAGCATTAAAAATGATATAGGTTTATATCATCTCTTGAGTTCAAGTTCTTCATTTTTCATTCAAGAGGAACTCAAATTTGTCTACAAGTCTTCATCTACATCTTGGCATCTATATTACAAGCATTAAAAATAATTCAAAGGTGCATTATTTTATATCATTGTATTTAATTCACGCACCATACAAGAGGTAACTCTAAATCTTTCTGTTCCACTTTGAATTTGTTTTTGTCCAAGAGTTGGATTAACTCTAGAATTGGACATAAAGTTTACACATTGTTTTATACCATACTTAGACTAGTGTGTAGGACCATCTCATCATTGAAAAGGATTGTAAGGACTTCCTCATCCTTACAAGAGATTGTAAATGACCTTCTCATCCTTGAAAGTGATTGAAAGTATATCTCATCCTATAAAGAGATTGTACGGATCCTCTTATCTTTAAAAGAGTTTGTAAATGTTTTCCTCCATACCTACTGTGCTAAAAGGGAAAAGATTGAGTCGAACCACTATAATTTCTTGTGTTGTGTGATTGTATTTATTTTATTTATATTCCGCATTTTTATTTATAATCACGTATTAAGATCAATGAATTAAAAATGTTTTAAAATCCAGTAGCATAACTTATTCACTTCCCTCTAGGTTATATTTCATATCCTAGTATTTACTCTGTATTTTACCCATTAACAACCCTAGACAATAACACACACACACAAAAATGGCAATATCTAACATTTTATTAAATAGGTATAGATAGGTGAAAAGGTTGTTCCATTGTGACCTAATAGCATAGATTCAAGTATGAAAACAACCTGTCAACAAAATGGGGGTAAGATTGCATATATTATAATCCTCTTCAAACCCTTCAATGGCATGAGTCTCTACCAACCCTTAGTGGTAGGAGCCTCATGCATTGAATATGCCCTTAAAAAAAATGTCAATTCTATCATAAATAGGTTCAACAGGTTATGCCCTTTAAAGCATAACTTTAACATAAATAGGTTCAACAAGTTATTATTATTATTTTTTTCATTTATTATTTGTTTGTCGCCTCTATCAAATTCCATTTGGCTTATTAAATATTAGTTCAATGTAATTTTAAACACAAGCATACCCAATGGTTTAAATATATGGACCAAGGACTTGCATACCATCACCCAATAATAGAACAACTTGCCCTCCAATAATTGCCACATAGTAATTCATCCCAATTTAAGTTTGCCAAATGGCAAAAAAAAATCATTTAAGAAAAAAAAAATAGAGGCTATCAACTACTAACGAACTACAATTAGGCACATGGACATATACGAAAATGTATGCAAACATTTGAGAGGGTTTATTGAATACAAATATGAAATTTGACGTGTAATTAATCCACATAATTCTTTAAACATCCAACAATTAGAAACCACATATTTGTTCCACTTAGTAGAGATTATAGGATGTGTTGATCTACTTCTGGGTAGTACTAAAATATTTTTCTACATATATAATCTTTTCTAATAAGATGCATACATTTTTGTTTTCCATTTGCTTCGAATTCAAACATGTACAAGCAATTACGGTCCCATACCATCCCCCCACAAGATATAATGGGTCTTAATTCCAAGGTGAAGATGCTCTTTGAAGAAGTAAAATATTCAATTCCAAACCATCCACCCCCTCCCCTGTATATGGTGGGTCCTATACTCCCGTACATATAGTTCCAAAGGGAGAAGGCTCTTGGAAATAGTAAAATATTATATTCCACAGTATTTCACACTATCCTATTTACCGTGTGAAAATTGTTTGCAATCATTGCACCAGTGTCTAAGCATTGGGTGGCTGGGAGCTCCATTGAGACGCGTACCTAGATGCTCACTGTAGAGGATGTGGACTCTACATTTACCCAACCTATCGGATCTAATACCTATACTTGAGCCAAATGCTTCTATTAATTTAATTGAATAATGGATCATTAGTGAAAATAATTATAAAATAATACTCAGTGAACGAAATCTAAAAGTGGAGAGACTGTATGGTAAAATAATGTACAGTCTTGCCTTTTCCCTACCACTAAAAAGATAAATGTTATTGCCAATTTTTCTCCCCCAACACCACCTCAAACAGAACAGGATAGTAAGTTTCCTTTTTTTCTTTTTTCTTTTTTTTTTGTCAAAAAGAGATTTAATTAGAAGCTTAATGAGAAACAACCAAAGCTTCTCATATACAAAGCGCATGAAGCTAAGAAGTGAATTGTGGTGAAACTATTTTACATGAAATTCAAAGGCCTTTTTAACCAAGGAATCAGCTGTGTTGTTTATCTCCATTGGGAAATCAGAAAAAATAAAAATGACTCTACAAGTTAAGTAGCTATATGAAAACTAGTGGGTTTCTATGTGGCATTATATAACGAAAGATAGAGATGTATAGGGCAATAAATGAATTGGGGAAGGGTTCGCTACCACACCCGGAGTGCAGTTTTGCACTAACGAGAAAAGTGGTTGACGAATCGTCCAATATAAATGGACATTTAATGAGGAGAGATAATGCGAATGCCATGAATAGCATGTGAGAGGACATACACAAGAATTTACACGCTAACATTTAAAATTATTTTCCCAAATAGAAAATATATAAAGATAAAACTTAAATATGCGATGCTCAATCGTGAGAAACAAATCATTAAGTTTTTAATTGATCGATATTGTACCTATTGAACATCAAAAGCTTGGGGGGGGGGAGGGTAGTAGGAGATTGGGACCTATAACCATTTGGGAAGTTTATTATCAAGTAGCTCTATTTGGATTCAACTACTATAAGTTGGTAGTTAGATGTCACCATTAAATTTCTGCTATGATGAATAATTTGAAAAGCCATGATCTTTCATTTGGCAACTGGCAAGTTTAAGTGTACTCTGTAAGTGGAATCATCTCCTATTCAATATATTCTCTTTCATGGGCAGGGATTTATTTCTTGGGAATTGAGACTTATACCGATCTAGATCGGCCCATGTGGGTGTTGTTGCTACCGAAAATCCGTATGAGCTGATCCTGCACAAGCACAGAAGGCAGAGGCCCGGAGGTATCTCCGGGATTAGTCCTCCGATGCCCAAGTTAGAGACCGGCAGAACAGTTTTTCATAGGAGTAATGGTGTGGGTCTATTCACTTACCTCTTCTCTCCTTTCAAGCTCTCTCTTATAGTGCTTGGGGTTTAGGGTTTCTTTTTTGGAGTCCCCCTCGGGTCCGCCTCTTTCCCTTTCTGAGTCATACTCGGATACGTCCTATCCCTTTTGTGGAGAATATTCTCTTCACAGGGTTTACATGGTTAGAATCCTCGCAGCCTCTACCAGGTGGGTGGCACGTGTCCTTTCTTTGGATACCACATGTTCTTACCTTACTGGGTAATTAATTTGGCCATATCAGCAGCCCTCTTACTTCCGTTAGGAGGCTCTTCCTGTGGGAGTAAAATCATGCCTTTCGTCATTTTCTTTCCCATTTGTGTGTTCCTTAGGCCTTATTCCTTTGGCCTCGGTTTTCGTGCTACCCGCGACCAAGACCTTTGGTCAGGCCAGCTCGGTCCTTGCCTGAGCCCCCAACCGAGGTAAGGACCTTCGGTCAGGTCCGCTCGGCCTTTTCCTGAGCCCCCAACCGAAGTAAGGACCTTCGGTCAGGTCCGCTCGGCATTCGCCTGAGCCTCCAACTGAGGTAAGGATCTTCGGTCAGGTCCACTCGGCCTTTGCCAGAGCTTCCAACTGAGGTAAGGACCTTCGGTCAGGTCCGCTTGGCCTTTGCCAGAGCACCCAACCAAGGTAAGGACCTTCGGTCAGGTCCGCTCGGCCTTTGCCAGAGCTCCCAACAGAGGTAAGGGCCTTCAGTCAGGTCCGCTCGGCCTTTGCCAGAGCACCCAACAAGGTAAGGACCTTCGGTCAGGTCCGCTCGGCCTTTACCATAGCTCTTAACAGAGGTAAGGGCGTTCGGTCAAGTCCGCTCAGCCTTTGCCAGAGCACCCAACCGAGGTAAGGACCTTCGGTCAGGTCTACTCGGCCTTTGCCAGAGCTCCCAATCGAGGTAAGGACCTTCGATTAGGTCCGCTCGGCCTTTGTCAGAGCTCCCAACCGAGATAAGGGCCTTCGGTCAGGTCCTCTCGGCCTTTGCTAGAGCACCCAACTGAGGTAAGGACCTTTGGTCAGGTCCGCTCGACCTTTGCCAGAGCATCCAACCGAAGTAAGGACCTTCGATCAGGTATGCTTGGCTTTTTCTTGAGAACCAACTGAAGTAAGGACCTTCGGTCAGGTCTGCTTGGCCTTTTCCAGAGCTCCCAACCTAGGTTAGGGCCTTCGGTCAGGTCCGCTTGGCCTTTGCTAGAGCACCCAAACGAGGTAAAGACCTTCGGTCAAGTCAGCTTAGCTTTTGCTTGAGTCCCCAATCGAAGTAAGGACCTTCGGTCAGGTCTGCTCGGCCTTTGCTAGAGCACCCAACTGAGGTAAGGACCTTCGGTCAAGTCCACTCGACTTTTGCCTGAGCCCCCAACCGAGGTAAGGACTTTTGGTCAGGTCTGCTCAAGCTTAAACCTCGAGGTCAGTGAGTGATGACATGACGGCGCCATTAATGCTCGAGCAGTCGTATCGTTTTTCTTCCATTTATAAAGTGTGGGGGTCCATTCGTGGGCCACTTTTGTTTTTTCTTTTCAGAGAGCCTTCCTTCGGTTTAGGTGTTTCTCTCGGAGAGCTTCCCCTCGGTCTCAGTTTCCTTTTTCTTTAGCATCTCATCCGGATCAAGAGTAAGTACAATGTCTAGTTCATCTGGGTACAACCCCTCATCCTTCGAGAAGACAATGTCCAACCGAAGGGGTCGAAACCCTGGGGGGATCCCAAGGATGTCCTCGGGCTCCTCCCCTGATTCACCCTCATCTCACGACTCATCGTCCGTGGCCTCACCGTCTGGGTTCGAGGGTGACTCAAACGGTGAGGGGTTCAGAGAGAGGGTGCTCGAATCCCAAGCCTAGACCCAAGACCCCCTTGAGGTGGAAGCTCTCCACATCGTTTCCACCATGGACGAGCTGGAGTTGGGGGAACTAAGGGCCTCCTTCAGTATTTCGGATGCTTTTGAGCTCTGACTATCGAATCCGACTGACCGAGCTAGCTATCAGAACTCCGAAGAGCTGTGCTTATAAAAGAAGTCCTTCAAGGCCGGCCTTCGGCTTCCCTTCCACCCTTTCTTTGCCCGAGTGTTTCGGTATTATGGGATTTATCTGACCCAGATGACGTCAAACAGATGGCGGCAGATGCTCAGCTTCGTCGTTCTCTTCTCTAGGCACCAAAGGCCTATCTCGCATTGTCTTTAAGTACTCAACCATCATTTGTTCTTTAGCTTCGTAGTCTCCATTCACCTGTCGTACCACGAGCTGTGAGTCACTGTGCACCACTAACTCCTGTACCATTAAAGCCCGCACCAGATTAATTATGGCTATTAGCACTTCGTACTATACTTCATTGTTGGAGGCATCGAAGTCGAACCTTAGGGCATACTCGATCTTAAAACCTTCAGGGCTGACTAGTATGATCCCGACGCTGCTTCCCGCGCTGTTGGAAGCACTACCCGCATACAATGCCCAAGTCTTTTCTGCTGGGGCCTCGAAAAACTCCTGGGGATCATCGAGGAGCGTTGTCTCGGCTATGAAGTCTGCTAGGGCCTATGCTTTTATTGTGGTTCTCGATTTGTACTGGATGTTGAATTCTCCCAACTCTATGGCCCAGTTTACCAGGCGGCCGGACATATCCGGTCTCTGAAATATCTTCTTCAGGGGATGGTCCGTGAGCACGCATACTGTGTGTGATTGAAAATAGGGTCTCATCTTTCTTGCCGTTGTTACCAGGGCATAAGCGCCTTTTTCCGTCTTTCTGTATCTTGTTTCGGCATCCAACAGGGTTTGGCTAACATAATATATTGACCGTTGTTGTCTTCCTTCTTCCTTCGTCAGTACCACACTTACCGCCACTGCTGATACAGCAAGGTACAACTGCAAAGTATCCCCGATATCTAGCTTCGTCAGTAGTGGGGGTGCGGCCAAGTACTCCTTTAGTTGTTTAAAGGACTTTTCACATTCCTCTGTCCATTCAAACTTTTTGGATCCCTTTAAGGCTTTAAAGAAGGGGAGGCACTTGTCAGCTGATCGAGACATGAACCTTCCTAGGGCTGCGACTCTACCTGTTAGCTCCTGGACTTGCTTCACATTCTGTGGTGACCTCATATCTCGAATGGCTTGTATTTTCACCAGATTGGCTTCAATTCCCCTCTCCGAAACAATAAATCCGAGGAACTTTTTCGATTCTACTCCGAATGCGCACTTTGTTGGGTTCAGCTTCATGTCGTACTGCCTCAGCACCTGGAATGCCTTTTTCTAAGTCTTGAATATGGTGTTCTGCCTTCAGGCTTTTCACAAGCATGTCATCCACGTATACATCCATGGTTTTAACGATCATCTCCTTGAAGATCTTATTCACCAACCTTTGATAGGTGGCCCCTGCGTTTTTTAGCCCGAAGGGCATGACTTCATAGCAGTACAATCCCCCCTCGGTCACGAAGGATGTCTTCGGGACATCAGCCTTAGATATCTTAATCTGATTGTACCCCAAATACGCATCCATGAAGTTCAACGCCTTGTGTCTTGTTGTGGCATCGATGAGGAGGTCTATCTTCGGCAGGGGGTAGCCGTCCTTTGGGCAAGCCTTGTTCAAATCTATGAAGTCGATGCAGATCCTCCACTTTCCATTTTCCTTCGGGACCATCACCATGTTGGATATCCACTCCAGGTATTGGATTTTCACGGATGAACTGGGCCTTCAGCAACTTCTCTACCTCTTTATCTATATTCTGCTGCCTTTCGGGGGGCGAAGGTCCTCTTCTTCTGCTGTACCGACTTTTTAGTCGGGTTAACACTCAGATGATGCTCTATTACTTCTCGGTCTATTCCAGGCATGTCTAAGGCTGACCAGGCGAAGATGTCAGAATTATCTCAGAGGAATGAGATGATTTTTTCTTGTTGTTGCCTTGACATTGTAGCCCCCACTTGGAATTGGCAAGTGTTATCCCCCTCTTCGGCTTCAACTTGTACCAGCTTCTCAGTCGGTTTCCCTCTTTGATAACTGGTGTCATTGTGCAGATCTTCTATCGGAAGCGTCTCGCCCACCTTCTCCTTTCCCCATAAGGTGGTGGTGTAGCACCTCTGGGATGCCTTCTGATCGCCTCGACACTCACCGACACCGTTCTTAGTCAGGTTAACACTCAGATGATGCTTTATTACTTCTTGGTCTATTTCAGGCATGTCTAAGGCTGACCAGGCGACAGAATTATCTCGGAGGAAGGAGATGATTTTTTCTCGTTGTTGCCTCAGCATTATAGCCCCCACTTGGAATTGGTGAGTGTTATCCCCCTCTTCGGCTTCAAATTGTACCAACTCCTCAGCTGGTTTCCCTCTTTGATAACTGGTGTCGTCGCACAGATCTTCTATCGGGAGCATCTCGCTTGCCTTCTCTTTTCTCTATAAGGTGGTGACGTAGCACCTCCGGGATGCCTCCTGATTACCTCGACACTCACCGACACCATTCTTGGTTGGGGACTTCATCTTGAGGTGTGGTGTGGAGACGACAACCTTTAGTAGGTTTAAACCAACTGTCCCTAGTATGGTGTTGTACGCCGAAGTAATGCCTACCACCAGGAAGTTGATCATAACTATTACTTGGTGGTCTCCGATGTCGGCTCTTACTGGCAACTCAATCAATCCCTCCACTTTGACAAGGTGTCAGAGAATCCTTGCAACGGGTGTTCGACCTTCTTCAACCTTCCCTCGTCCAGGCCCATCTTCTGGAAAGCCTCAAGGAACATGATATTAGCTGAACTGCCGTTATCCACCAAGATCCTCTTTACTCAGCAATCGGCTATGGTCATGGTGATTACTAGTGCGTTGTCATGTGGCGTGTGCACTCCTTCTAGGTTTTCATCTGAGAAGGAAATAACCATCCCCGTCCTCACCTTCTTGTTCGACCATTCAGTCACGTGCACGCTTCTCGCATAGATTTTTGCTTGCCTGGCCGAGATTGAACTTTCTCCAGCGGTTAGGCCTCCACAGATTGTCGTTATAACCCTAGTCGGGCTTTTATGATCGTTCCGGAGGTGATGGTTAGCTTCCTCGGGTGTCCGATCTCTTTGTCGTTCCTGATTGCCCCTGCAAGCTAGCCCCCTTCTTTTATGGTGGCCTCTGCCATCTATAGGGCAGTTATCCCTGTGGTCATTACCATCTTGGGCATCCTCTTTTTCGCAATCTACGAATCAGCCTAGATATTCTCTTCGGGTCATTCCTTCTATTTCCCCCTTCAAGTGCCAACAATCTTCGGTGTCGTGACCTGGTCCCTGTGGAAGTGGCAATATTTGTCCATATTACGTCTCTCAGGGTGTCGTCCCATCTTCCCTGGCCACTTCATGGCTCTAGCATCTGGGGAATACTTTATCTGCATTAGCACATCCGTTCGTTTTCGGTTCAGGGGCGTGTATTTCTCGAACTTCTTTGGTGGACTGAGTGCCCGACCATGTTCGGACTTTCACCTTTTGCCCTCTTCGGAAGGTTTGTCGTCGCCTCTTGAGATCCTTTTCCTCCCCGTCTTTTCTACGGCTTCTTCATCGGCTTGAAGGGTTTCTTCCATCTGGATGTACTTATCACATTGAGCCCTCAACTCGGCTAGGTCCCTTGGTGTATGCTTCGCCAAGGACATTTTTAGCTCTTTATCCTTGACGCCTCCCAGCAGGGATGTGAACTCTTCTTTCGGGTCTAGACCTCTAATCGTGATCTTCTCCTGGAAGCGCTTCATATAATTTCGCAGTGACTCTCCTTCATGTTGTTTGACGTTGGTCAGGTTCAACATGGTCTTCTGAAGGGGTTGGATACTAAAGAATCCCTTCACGAAGAAGTAACTCAAATTGCTGAAGCTGTGGATCGATTTCGTCGGCAAGCGGTTGTACCATAACCTTGCCGCTCCTCTGAACGTCAAAGGCAAGGCACGATACATGATGTTTTCTGAAGCTCGGTGGAACTGCATAGCAACCTTGAAGCCTTCCAAATGATCGACGGGGTCCCCAGACCTGTCATAGGTGTCGCATTTGGGCAGACAAAAACTGATCGGGAACAGATCCCTCATGACCTCATCAGCTAGAGCCGTGTCATTGGTGAGATCTGGCTTGCGAGTTCCTGTCTAGTTTTCTGCTACCTTCCGGATCTCGTCTTTCATATCCAGGATCATCTGCTTTAACCCCGAGTCCTCATGTCTCTATCTATCTCCTTGGCATGGTTCCCCATTCCTGGCCTCAGCGACGCGCCATGTCCTTTCTTTGGGTGCGGGGCTTTCCCTCCTTGCTCGGTTTCAAGGATTCCGACCAGACGTTATAGATCCTATACTACTTCGGTCCTCGTCTTGAGCTCGCTCTGGCCGGATATGGGGGTCTTGCAGTGCTCCGCTGGTCTTCTGAGAGATGGCTTTGGAGACCTCCTTTATTGCCTCGGCCATTCGGTCATACTTCTCCTGAAGGGCTTCGAACTGCTCCCATGTCACATATTCCTGCGCCCTAGGAGGGGGTGGAGGATTACTATCTCCGAACACCGAATATCCGGCTGAACGCTGGTCCCTTGTGGAACCTTTCCGATCATCGTTTTCCTGTTCTTTGTCGATTTTCGTTGGGGGGAGCCCGCCTGAAGGTTCCTCCTCATCTATGTCTATACTAGGAGCTGCAATTGTTTTCTTACGATTGTAGGTTTTCCCCACTATTACTGTCGTTCCCACAGACGGTGCCAATCTGTTGCTGTCAAAAATCTGTATGAGCTGATCCTGCACAAGCACAGAAGGCAGAGGCCTGGAGGTATCTCCGGGATTAGTCCTTCGACACCCAAGTTAGAGACTGATAGAACAATTTTTCACAGGAGTAATGGTGTGGGTCTATTCACTTACCTCTTCCCTCCATTCGGGCTCTCTCTTATAGTGTTTGGGGTTTAGGGTTTCTTTATGGGAGTCCCCCTCGGGTCCGCCTCTTTCCCTTTCTGAGTCCTACTCGGATACGTCCTATCCCCTTCGTGGGGAATATTCTCTTCACGGGGTTTACGTGGTTAGAATCCTCGCAACCTCTACCAGGTGGGCGGCACGTGTCATTTCTTTGGATACCACGTGTTCTTACCTTACTGGGTAATTAATTTGGCCGTAACAGGTGTGAATCTGCTGATTTTACCCTTGATCCGATATCAATACCTGATCTTGGATCAACCAAGTATAGGTGGCTCATGGCTGAAGCTGATGCAATTCTGACTAGGTCGGGCCAAGTTTTGGTCCAGCCCTAGGTACCCCTCAATCCTAACTCAGCCCAGTTTTAGTTTTGATGTCTGCCAATTGCCATTTTGGTTTGATTATACTCGGTTCAGTCAGAGGCTAACAATACCTTGCCCTCCTGAACTTCTACTGGTCGGGCATGAGTTTGGACCATTTAGCTAGCATTGTAAATGGGCTATGGTAAGGTAGACGAAGAATTTGTGACCCAAGAACATGATATTGCCATATTAGAAGGGCACAGAGAACTCTTAATAGAAATTTCCGAGCAAGGATCTGATAGATTACTTCTGCGAATGATCAAATTTATTAGATGGTCCGTATTGTAGAGTATCTCATTTAATACAACGAAAATATCTGTATTCCTCTAATTATGGTAAAAAAGCTCTACCGCTTGGATGTTAAAGAATACGGTACTTTCCTCCATAGGATCGTTGGAGAGGATCTTAATCCTAAATAGTACCTTCTTTAATCAGATAGAGCCCATTGGCCATTAAAGATTTTAGTTCTCACTTCACGATTGGTCGCCAAAAAAGGAATGTCCATACCATATCGGCTAGATATCAATACAAATTGGCATGTACAACATTTCAATACGAGAGAGAATCTCCACACTGCCTGTGTGAGGATTCTTTCCCCCTTTAAATATAGGGTACAAGAATGGTCCCTAGTGCTATTGTGCCAATGCATGGGTCAATGGAAGGGCAGGTGGAGGCATCAAGCAACATGCGGAGCTACGGGTAGGATGGTCTTTTCACACCCTCCTATGTTTAGCGTAGAGAGTGAGACTAGGGAGCGTTCTTTTCCCTTGAATATATTATATGAGAGAGGGCCCCAAAAGGCAATCGTGGCTCCTGAACTATTGCAGGAGCAATTGGGACACATGTAGATCAACAGAGGTGGGATCTCCGCCTTTCATGAGGGGCATGGTGGTCATTTTGCCCCCTTTTATGTATAGGCATTAGGGCCTCATTGTCTTTTAGACTTATTTTTCATTATATTATAATTTTCTATCAGTTTTACTTTCCTTTATTCTACTAATTGATGTTTTTTGGTTGAACATATTCAACGAGAAGAGCTTATGGCAAAAGTTTCCTTCAATCATATAGAAGGATTTTACCTAAAAAAAAAACACCATATAGAAGAATTACTTCTCCATTCATGATGTGGAATTTTTGGTTAAATTTGTGATGTGAGTTGTGGATTCATTATTAACTCTCACATCCTATATTACTCATTGTCAGCAAATAACCTTTATGTTTTTTGGGTTCAATTTGAGGGTTTAGAAACCTATGGTGAAGGGATTCCTCGTTCACCATGGATGAAAGGAAAACTCAACCTTTCTAATATAATTAAATGAGGGGAAAACATACACTAATACAGGGAGGGTGGGGTTCTCCGTTTTTTTGGTAAAGAGGGTGGGGTCTCCATGGGTGCCAATACCATTAATGTTCAAGATTTTTTTTTTTAGCCCAAATATTATTTGGGACCATAGAAACCCTAGAATTTTATCAAACAAGTGAAACAAAATATATATAAAAAAAAAAAAGGGGCAGATGCCTGCGGGCTCCCTGAATCTTAGTAAGAGATTTAATCAATCTTAAAATAAAACGTTGGAAAAAGATATTTCAAATGCAATCCACCTTGCCATACCTTTTTTTTTTTTTTTCCTCTTTCTCTCTCCCCTCATCCCGCTACCTTTGCAGCTGATCTCTGAGGCGCTTCAGTCTTCCCACCCCTCTCCCTCTCCCTCTCCCTCTCCCTGCTCTACATTGGATCTCCTCCCACCCTTGTCCTCTAGTTTTAATTATTTCAATTCCTTTCTTCATAGCTCTAAAATCCTTCCACTCTCCTCCCGCCGCTCCCACCTCTGCAACCTCCACACTACTCTCCATAGTGCAACGGAAGAAAATCTTAGAAAAAAAAGAAAGAAAGAAAGAAGAAACCAATTTAGGTGAGAAGAGGGTAGTAGAGGGGATTCACAGGAAGGTGCTCTTGGAAATGCGGTTAACAAATAGTACTGGTAGACAACATTCAAAAAAAAAAAAAACTCTTTTTTGTAGCAGCAAAGGTGAAGCTGCTCCATGGGCGGCTTACCTTTTTACGTTGTCTAGAGAGAGGGCCTAGGGGGTTGCATCGGCCCATCTGATGATGACGCCAGAGTTGGAAATAGAGAAGACGACTAGGCCAGAGAGAGAGAGGGGCAGCGGGGATCGGCAAATTTTTAGAACGGAGGCAGCCAGAGAACGTGAGGGAAGGGAAAGGTAGAAGAAGAAGAGGAAGGAAGCCGGTGGAGCGGCGGTATTGTGAGAAGACGACCAGGCGAGAGAGAGAGAGAGAGAGAGAGGGGCAGCGGGGATGGGCAATTTTTTTATAACGGAGGCAGGCGGAGGCCGTGAGGAAAGAGGAAGGTAGAAGAAGAAGAGGAAGGACGACGGTGGAGCGGTGATATTGGGAAAGTCTTGTAAGACAATGGCTCATGTGGATGAGATTTTTTATCTTCCATCTGACAGCCCGTAGACGCCAGCATACTTTATTCTTGGGTAATGGGTTACCATACCTAGTCTTTTCCCATAATTTTATTAATTTTTAACAAAATTTTGTAAAATTTATTTTGAGTCCGAGGAAGAAATGGAGTTCGTGGCCCAATTGACCGTTGTCTTGAAAAGGTAATCTAGGCCTTCCAGGCCCACGAAAATTTATTCACTGGGCCTGCATCCCGAAATGGTGGTATCTTAGTAGCATTTCAGTCCAACTACTTCAGCCCATGAAACAGACGGGTTAGCTTGCAGTCTCCATTTGAGTTTAGCAAGGAAATCTCAGCGAGAAGAAGTAAATGTGGATAGCTGAAAACAGCAGTTAAGCACATCGACTCTGTTCACTCGATCTTATCCCTTTAAAAGGATCAATTCCACCCACCGTTGCTTGTTCGCTGAAAAACTTGCTTTTTTCTGGTGTGTGTCAACGCTTATAAAGCAATCAAACTACTACGCGTGCTAACATGCCCCATACAACCAAGCAACGATTGAGCTAGCTGATCATAGAGCATTGTTGCCTTAACTCTGTTAGGGGCGAGGTAATTTTCTTGCTGGAGGGAGATTAGGAATTCTAAGCCCTCTCTCTATTTTTTTCTTTTATGAAACCAATCCTTTCAGTTAAGTAACCTTTTATGCTGAATCCCAACATTATGGGCTTTTGCCAGTATGTGAAAAAATTGACCGGACCAGATAATTGAACCACTTGGATCATAAATGAGTAGGTTTTGTGAGTATACTGGTATTTACTAGTCTTTTTTCCTTTTTTTCCAACAAAAAAAACAAAGAACTTATGTAGCATAAAGTGTGACAACTTAGCTCGGCCCAATGATTAGTGGACTCTAACCAGGTTCAACCCTATAGGCCAATTATCAAATGGGCCGGGCTTGGGCATGACCTCATGACTTGATAATTATGGCACTCCTTCTCCATAGCTTGTAAACTACTTTTAACTCCCTCATTTGGAAAAAATATATAAGGCGGAAAAAGTAAGTTGCAACTTTTTTTACCACTTTAGTGAAAACAAGTTGTTTTCGAAGTGTTTGAACTAGGATAAGCTAACAACTTCATCTATACATGACTATTGCTACTACTCAAGATCACAGTTGCTAAATAAGAAAGCAGAAAAAAATATGTAGGAAACAATATGCTAAAATTTTCTTGGATAAGTGTTTTCTATCCAAGTGTGGCTCTATGTCCAAACACAGGGGTGTCCCCAGGAGGACACATTGACCATTGTACATCCCCTATGTCTATGGTGCAAGACCTCTTTCAGAGAGAAAACTTTGTCCCAATTTTTTTTAGTATGCTATATGTTATGTTGATTTTTTTCTTTTTTCACTTTGCGAATGTTGCGTCCCCATCGGAACATGAATATTTGCACATGGATGGTGAAGTGGGCCCAAATATCTCCAAGCTCCCTAATTCATGTGTCATGTGCTTTTTTTTTTTAATTAGGTAAAAGTCTAAATCGACTGTCACATATCAGATGAAGTAAATATAAATACTAAAACATAGTTTTTTGAAAGGAAGTTAAATAGAAATAAGATTGACAGAAGTAGGATTGGCTTTATGCCAGCCCGGGCCCACGCCTGGGCTTGCCTTGGTGGCCCAATTAAAAAATATTGCCAGCCATAGCCCCACCGAGAGAAGACCGGAAATGGGCCATGATCTAAACGGCACTACAAGATACTCGCGTCAGTCGCGTGCACCAGAATAACAGAATTCCTTTTATCGATGCAATAGATCCATGATCTACGATTGCGGTTTGATTGGAATAACTGCAATTAGTTGCCCCATACGGTTTATGTACTGAACAGATTCAGATAGTTTTCGGATGCCCTTTTTTTAAATTGATTCCCTAAATAGATATAAATACGAATTAAATACTAATTTTTAATTATTCATTTACATTCTTAACTGTTTGCGTGAAGGAAAGAAGAATAAAAAAGGAGAATCGGAGGAAACAAAAACTCAACTATGGTTGATGTTGATGAACCAAAGTCACTATCCGCTAGGGTTGATGTTGGAGTTCCTATTTGAATCGTATAGATGTTCCTAAGAATCCTTTTCTTTCATTTAATTTTTTGTCAACTAATAAAGGTATTTTACCCCACCCGAAATTTTTTACTACTAGGGATGTATTAATATATATATTTCTAAAATGGAAAAAGAATAGTACTTGGTTGTGTGGCCCTTATGCCTAACATAGGAGTGCACAAAATTACAACCCCACCCCATGTTAAATTAAAAATTCCATTGATGTTGATGCCTTTGTTCATGCTCTTATTGGCCTCCGCATTGGTGTAGCGTCTATTCGACAAGCAAAGATTTATTGCCTCGTTCATAAAACCATGGAGAAATAACGCACCCAAGCTATGTACGCTAGCGCCTCCTTATGTCTATCTCTTTTCTCCTTTATATGAAATAAAATATTCGCCCCCTATTGTGGGAGGAGAGAGATACAGAGGGAGGTGCTAGCACACGCTATGCAACCTAACAACGAACTCAATCCCATCAAATTATCATTTAATTATTTTTTTTATAATTAGATTGAACAATATAGCTTTTGAACGAATTCATATATTTTTCAGATAATGATTTTCGAATACAAATTCCCCTAAACAGATACGAATATGAATCAAATACAAATTTTCAATTTATTGTCCATTTACGTCATTATCACCAATGATCATGTCCTTATCACCAATGATCATGTTATGACCATCCATGATGAAATGATAGTGGCTATTAGGGGTGTTAGTTTGGCTTTGACGGTCTGAACCCGCCCTAAGCTTGAACCCTGTCTAACTTGATTATTAATGTCAACACGGCCCAGCCTTATTTTAACCCTAATATATTATTGTATTTAGTAATAGTGTTCCCCTTCTCCTAAGCCCACATCATGTGTTAGACAAACTGTTACACAAACCACATACTCTTATCTATTGAGTTAAGACGATCAATTGGCCAAACAATTTCCCCCATTTTTGTTATATAGAATATCTTTGTGTCTCTTGTCATGTATTGATATGAACTTTAAATATAGTAACAATTATGAAGAATTGGGCCAAAATTAGGCCTGTCTAGTTTTTCGAAAATGTAGTGATGCCAAATGATTAAAATGTCTATCTTATAATCAATTTGACAACATTGCTTATTACAAATTTATGAATTAAGGGTGAAAAAAGGTTGACCATAGTTTTAATATCTCCCCACTCCCTTTCAGTAAGTATAAACTTAACATTTGTAAGCCTCAGTAGGAAAAAAAAAATAAAAAATACAGGACCAATCAAGGTCAATTGAACTCAACCCGATGCTCTATAAAGTTGGGTATGAATACGAATCTAGCAAAGTTAAATTGACCTAGGTTGAGTTTTGAAAACCTAATATTAAATTGAGATTTTAAGAAACCCAGCTCATCCCAACCCTATTTCACCCCTAATATCTATCATAGCAAAGACGATCGACCACCTTAAACTATTTCCAACATATTTAAACTCTGATTAATGAGCTTTCCTTAATTTCATGTGAAAAAAAGAACTATTGATTGCAATTTACAGAAGGGTGTTTTGGCAACATCCAACCGACCGCCCTCATTGCTAACTGGACTGGACCAACCTTTTTCAGAAGAAAAGAAAAAAGAATGGACCATCTTTCTGCTCATCAATGATTAAAGTCTTCATCTTCTATATACATAAATATAAATCATTCATATTCTTTTTTATTGGCCCTTGAAGTTTACAACTTATTTTATTTTATTTTTTGTTGAAGGGTCCAACCCTATATCATTAACTCATGATCCTCCTCCACAAAACATGCCAGATGGTATATTCCAAGTTGCCTAATACAAACAAACTAACTCTTACCTTTGAGCCACGACAAAACATAATGCCTTCGCAAAAATTTTCTGGTAAAATGCCTTCACAGAAATTTAACATTAATATATAAAAGGTAAAAAGAGAGTTGTTCTGAAGCAACAACATTAAAATGCTAATAAGATCATTTCATATATATAAAGAAGATAAATAGACACATGAATGTTAGCTATATGTTACACCAGTAGTAAGCACGGTTGTCATATGATAGTAAACATTAGAAAAATGGGTTTTTACCCAAAAAAAAATATGGGGGACAATTATTTGAGTAAGTAGTATAGAAAGCAGAAAGTTCATCAATAGGGTTCAACAAGACAATATTGTACATAAAAGGGCAGAAATATTGTTTCATTCGAGAAGGAGAAATATGTTCATAGAAGTACTGGTACACCTTGCCTTGAAGACTTAGAGATACATTTTATCTAAAAAAATATATTTTTAAAATAATATGTGAGAAATTTTTTAATGATGAAATCGGCATAATCCACTTACAATAAATCTCTTAATTAGAGTAGTGGGATTTGAAATCAAGAAAAAATTATCAATGGTGGTTGTGAAACTTCAAGATGGGTGCTAAATGTTAGACTATTGTTCTTTAGTTCCTCCTCTATGAAGAATTAAAGTGTAAAACAAACAATGAAAAATCTATTTTTACAGTAAATTTTGTTTTATCAAAACTTTTATATTAATATAAATAGAGCCTAATTGAAAAAGCTAGGTATGACACATTCTAAGAGAATGGAAAAGACAACAATCCTAGCTCAAGTAAATAATTAAAGAGCAGCTTTTCTTTAAGTTAAATTTATTTTAAAGGTGATTAATTTACTCTTATGGCAATCAAATTGGGATTAGAAAGAACATAGATTAATAATTTTAAAATTTATCTAATGCCACATGTACATCAATTTAGTTGGCGTATAAGAGAATGTTCACAATTTTTATATGGAAAGGACCCACATGGTAGAGAGAGAGAGAGAGAG
Organism: Macadamia integrifolia; assembly: GCF_013358625.1. Lineage (NCBI taxonomy): Eukaryota > Viridiplantae > Streptophyta > Magnoliopsida > Proteales > Proteaceae > Macadamia > Macadamia integrifolia. The sequence continues at coordinate 27,112,400 of NC_056563.1, read as the reverse complement.
AGAGAGAGAGAGAGAGAGAGAGAGAGAGAGAGAGTATAAAGGACATGCAGTACCGGCAGTGTTTACAACATTTTCATATTCAAATTAATCATATAAAACAAAAGCATTAAAGTAAGGAAAAGTTCAATCAGAAAATTTCATTACATAATATTTTCGGTCTGTTTAATATTACCCTATTGTTGTACCAAAGAAAATTACCCTATTGCACTCAAACTCCTCCTGTGCAATATGACACTTTCATGTGTTGGAACATATCATAGCACTGGGATTAAAGGGCAAAAAAAAAAAAATACCGGGTCTGACATTCAAACCGGTGTAACCACCCTCTTTTTAGCCTTGTCCCTACCAAGGACGGTTCTCTTGAAAAATATTTTGGTACAGAATCTAAGGTCATAATTATCTCTCCAGCGCCTTATCAAAATAAAAATTATCTCTTCAGTGTGGTGAAGCATCGCTGTTTGGGGCCGTTGTATACAACTTGTGCTCACTCACAGAGAGGAAAAAATGATCATGTGATTAATGATTTGACGATTCCAACTCATTTCCTCATTAGCTCTTGCATTGATGTAGGGTGCACACAACCATCAGTAATCTCTCTGCCCCATTCGATCAAGTTTTTGCCCCTAAGAGTAGGCTAAGGAATATCCATATGCCGATGGTACATAGAGCCTAAACCCTTTCAAAGATTTTGTTATCATATCCTTCACCTTTTATTTTTTATTTTTGGATAAATAGTGATTTATCGCATCTCATTCTTTTAAATTAAAAGCATTGTGTTTCTCTTCACCTAGGATGAAAGAGTAATCTCTTGGCCATCATGTTATAAATCTTGGTATCATATCGATTCATACATATAGTCAAAAATGTGTTTTTTTTTTTTCTAAACAAGAAATTGTTCTTTTAATCTAGAATTGGACCAATTTAATTGATATCTATTGGAAATCGACATAGACTAATAAATACCCTTATCATAATTTAAAATATTTGATCATCGACAAATTGCCATGAAAAGGGTAGTTTCGATTATGTATAATACATAGTGAAAGTTAATGATGATACATGAATCCAAGCACATGGTCGCATCATTAGTAAAGCACAGGTGAACTAAAATTTAATTATTAAGTTATGGAGAAAACAAGGTTAGGTGGAACTTGCGCTTATGCATAGGAAGAGCAAAATGACCAATTCACCTAATGGAATGAAAACTCTCACCCATATTTGGATGTCTCTGTTCACTCTCATTGGTCCCCATGCTAATGTAAGGGCCACAAAGCTTGATAGCAATCCTCCACCCTTAAATTATCTTATAAGATATAATGGTATTTGTACCTCTCATCTATTCCCTAGATCCAAATAAATAGACTGTGTTGATGATCAATGGTAGCCTAGTGGTGAAAATGTCCTCGATCCATCATCGCTCGAGTTGGCTGATTGTAGGTTTAAGTCTTGGCATGCCCACTATCACCCATTGGTCCGACGAAAACGTTACTTTATGTACATACCTGCAAAAAACTTGATACATATTGGGGAATAAATAAACATAAGCAAAATGTTTCAATCAAGTAATTATGGGACAAAGTTCCCCTATGTGGCCCAAGGGGGTCTCTTATCGACAAGAGGCATTTCCCTAGTAATCACAAAATTAAATCAGTTTTTTCTTTTTTCCTCCTTGATGCGTTAGGTCCTAAATTCATATGAATCTATATAAGAGATTCATAGAAAGGATGAAGGAAAGAGACCACAACCTACTTGGGAAGCATGAACGAGACGAAATCTATTAAGTACACAAAATGTTATCTTCATAATTATAGTTAGGTGTGTAGAGACTAGGGACTCTCCTTGGGCCTCCCAACACAGAGAAATCTATAATTTAGAATCCTAATTTATGGGCTTTGAAAGGCGATAGAGAACTTGGAATTAATCGACATTATGGCGACATAGGGGACCATCCAAATCAAGATGGATTGATTAGGTACTAGGCCATGTGGCTCTGCTAGATCCACTAGATTTTCTTTAATCTTGCATTTGATTTGAACCGTTAAGTCGATATGTTTGGAAGCCAAGAAATGAAATTCAGGAGAGAAAAAGACATTAATCAATTATTTCCTTATCATAATAATTTTTGTCTTCTTCATTTTTTTAATTTTTTTTTAGACTTCCAAACATAATCTAAGGATTTTTTTTTTTTTCTCTTGTAAAAGCCAAAAGAAGTTGTTGATTGTGAATTTGTGATATCTGGCAAGTTAGATTAGTCTTAAAAGTATTGTGAAAAGTAAGACGTGTCAAGATTTTACCCATATAATATTATGGTAATGGCTAAGAAAAATTATTAGAATAGCTAATACATAGAAAGGTAAATGATATTGAGACTAGATTTTACATATAATCATCTACAACATTTCCTAGATAATTAATAAATGCAATAGCTGTATCATCCTTCAAGGGGGCCATAGTTAGATGTATAATCCATAGATTTTTAGAGTAGAATGTAAAATTGAAAGGATTAAAAAAAAAATGTTTCCCTTCTTTATTTTTACTAAAAAAATAGTTTCTTTACCACACTCCATGGATGAGTGGAGAACAAAGTTTTAGGTATCTATATTGGTGTTTTTAGTGATCACCAATAATGTGATACAAATTGAGTCGTATTTATCATATTAGGCATGATGTAAAAAAATAGATGATACCTTCGATCGATATTGGGTAGCAAAGATATGGATACATATTGACCAATATAATGGTGATACCTTGATCCATGGTAAATTCTTCTATGCAGATAAAGAAAATTTAATCTTAACAAATAAAGAACACTACTTCATGACTTGTGTCTATTCTCAAACACTAGGATGCCAAAAACAACCGATAACAAATTCTCTAAAGCCCAGCGTGGCCTCTCGATTGGAATATCGACTTGGAAGCTAGTGGCACGTGGTTTTTCATCTCTCTTAGCCATCAATGTCCTCGGGAATTTGTATTATCCCTCTGGTTGCTCAATAAAATCCTATCACAAAAAAAGAAAAAAAGGTGCACCAATAGAATGAGAGGGTAATTTGGTAATTCTAGAAGTAGCAAATTAAAATTTTATTGATTGACAAGTAAACATTAAACTTATCTCTTAAGCATATTATCATTATAATCGCCTTGGGAATCTGTGGGCGGAAATGTGTGGGGTCCACTTTCCGGCTTTTTGCTGTGTAAAACGGAGTAGTCGCTTTCATTCGTCGTATTTAAAATTGTCTGGGCCTTCCTTTTAGTCCTCTCCCACCCAGAAATTTGCCAGCCATTTCCCATCACTAGAATATGACCGTTGTAGTCTCGCACGGAAAGGAGGGCAGTCACGGTCCTCTCAACGGTTAGAAGACTCAGGAAGCATCTCCCCATTCCCCGATGGATGGGTGTTGGTAAACGTGTCATCACGTGGTAGGTGAGCTCATAATAAACAAATAAAAGAAATTTCCACAGCTCCCTTCTCCACGACTTTCTCGCTAAAAATTGTTTGCTTTTGCGGAAACGAAAAGAAAAAGTCCATTGATTGAGAGGTCGGGCCCAGTTTATGCGTTCCAGATAGTGGTGATGGTCCGGATTCAGGACTCCGGTCTGGGCCCACTTGTATGTATCTCTATCATTATTCAGAGTTCTCCAGCACCTGTCAGACATGCCAACTGGCGCCACATGTTCTACACGTGATCTTATTGCCGATCGCGTGGTTCCGGAGAACTCTAGATCATGTTTCATGATTGAACCATGGGAAAGTCGGAGAATGTTGAAAGACATGTTGGGGGCCTCCTCCGACCACGCTTACATGTAAATGGTTTTGTATGTTTTAAAACAGATTTAAAACTCCGAAAAATAAAAATAAAAATACAAAATTAAAACAAATAATTGAAAAAAAAAAAAGCTTTTTTTTGTTGATCCCTTAGGTTAGTTTTGGTTTGATTGTAAGGGAAAATAAAAGAGGAAGAGAAGAAAAAAAATTCAAATCTAAATCATATGTTTTTTTATAATCATTACCTCGTGTTGTATAAACGACTTAGATTTCTTATCGTATTTAGTTATGTTTGTTGTAATTTTTTATATTATTTTTAAATCAAAGATATTTTTTTGGATAGAAAATTAAAGAGATTTGGATAAAGTGTAAAATGAAAAAAAAAATTATATGAATGATTTGAAATCATTGAAATAATCACATGATGTAATTGTTATAAATGTTTTTTTTTTTTTAGGTGTGAATTTTTAACTTTCCTTCTTTTTTATTCCCCTTGTAATCAAACAAAGTATTTATGAAAAAAAAGACCCTTACACGGTAGAGCACCCCAATTTATAGACACAAGAGCTGGTGAAAAGACCATCATGTCTCCTTAGTTGGATTCCTGTGTGTTTGCCCTGATTGGTCACTATGTTGGTTCAGTAGCCATGTGATAAGGTAACGATACCCAACCCAAATATTTATGTAGGTTGTGTTGGCAGGATCGGTATCCTATCATGAGTTGTGATCACCCAGGTCTTGCCCATAGCTACCTAGGCGATTCAGATGTGTCCAAGCAATGATCCAATAGCTCTCTGTGTAGCACATTTGTTTTTGTCGATAGAAGCACAGTTGTTGGATCATCGCTTAGATATGTGTCGATCGTCCATATAGATATGGGCTGACTTAGGCGATTACCGCTCAAGAAAAGAACCATATCCATGTTGGTATGCATTCCCGACATACATTTTAGGTATATCACGCATTCTTTAAGCTAGAAAATAGAAAATCATCATGTTTCAAAATGCATTTAGAACCAATCTATTCCGATAATGCATAACTAACACAACCTAAGACTCTCCCCCTACATTTAAGTTTGGACAAAATATATAAAAATATATATATTTCCTGGTTGAGGGGTCCAAATTTTGTGAACATATAAATCACCAAATCCCATGTTCATATGCCAAGTTTTAGTTTTAATGGATAGCACTTGCCGAAGTATGGCAGGCGTGCATGATATACATAGGATGAATGCCAAAATATGATTGAATGTATATTAGAAATTTGAAAAAAATAGTTTATCCAATGGTTGTAAGTATTAAGACATTGTATTATATAATAACTGTAACTTTCTTTATAACATATGGGTCCATAGCTCAGTGGTAGAGCATTTGACTGCAGATCAAGAGGTCACCGGTTCGAACCCGGTTGGGCCCTCAAAACGTTGCTATTATTTTTGTAACCAGCGAAAGGAAAAATACAAATTAAGGAATTTTTTTTTTTGGTAAGGACAATGAGGATAAAGAGAAACGAAAAAAGAAATAAACGGTGAGGTAATCCAATTATGAACTCAACTTTTCCATTCTGGTGAGCAATTATTTGTCCACTTGTGTCCAATGATTCTAGTATTAAAAAACAATGATTCTCATAATAAAAAACTAAGAGGAGGAGGAGGAGGGGAGAAGAGGTTGCTAATGGTAGCCTGGTAGATGGCATTAGCAACACATCACAGGGATTTAATAATTGGTATTGGCTGCCTGAAATTTGGTTTATTTTTGGTATGATCCTGACAGAATGCAATTGAAGAAGAATATTAAACTTCATAGCCTATCATTGATCATAATATATATTGGTAGAGCAGAGTTAGTGGTAAGATAGAAAAAAATGAGATCAAGATAATTTCAATAGAAAAGAAAATCCAACTTGACAATGTCGCATCTCTGCAGTTCACACACATAAAAGGAGGTAATATGATACCTTTCACTCTCATGAATTTGAAAATTTTTCATCTCTATTGTTCTTTCTGTGCATATTGCGATTGGTCCATCTCTATTGCTCTTTCAGTGCATATTGCGATTGGCCCCTATGATTCCAAGCAAGCAGGTAGAGAATCCTCTCCCTTGAATATATTATTGAATTAATCATAATAAAAAATAAATAATATTAATAATAAATACTATAGTTGACTATATTTATTCTCTTTAAAGTCCTATTAGCTCTTTAACTTTTTATTTAACTAAATTATAAATAAGTTGGGGGAGACAATAAAAGCCATTGCACAATGAGTTAGAATTGAGTAGATGAAATGGAAATAGTTTTACAGGTGCTATGTGGATTAGGATGCTCTCAACCAAACTAAAAAATAAATTCATCGAATGAGTTGATGACTATAAATTTAGGGAAATTAAAAGTTTTATGAGCTACGAGATGATTATTAGGGATGTAAATGGATAAAAAAAATTCGTATTCGACCTCGGTTCATATTCGAAAAATGCATATCCATAAATTATCCGATCCGATCCAAAAACTAAGCGGATACAAATATGATAATCTTAGTTTTTGACCGATTATTATTTGATTCGTTTAACTATCCCATAGTAAAGAATATTCATATCTGTTTCTTTCATTATAATATTAAGTAAATATATTAATTTTCATTACATAATAATAGTGTAGAAAAATCATATGTGATGCGGGTCATGATGGATTTTTGTACTTATTGGAGTACCAAGTGTTTTTTTAAGATATATTTATTCTCCATGTCTCATATCTTCTCAACATTTGAACCAAAAACAGATTTGGATTAAGCTAATAAAGCTGATTTTTGTTATGATTCTAGGCTATGTGATTCAAAACTAAATTGCTTGAATTGATTTCTGTATTTGTTGTAAGTGAGTGAGCATGTGTGATGGCTTTCATTTAAAATTACACACGGGCAAACAAAAAAGTCTAAGTTATAATCGGATTCTCGGATTCGAATATTCGATATTCATTTGTTAAATGGATCGGATTGGATAATATTCGATTACCATTAATATAAGCGAATTCGAATTTAATAGAAATTTAGATATCCAATCAGATAAACAGATTGAATTCAAATAGACTTCTATTAAAATGATTCATATTCGGATAGACTCCTATTCGAGCCGAATTCAATCCGATTACATCCCTAATAATTAGACTCTCTCTCTCTCTCTCTCTTCCTCTCAATATGAAATGATTTATTACCTTTTTATTTGTGAAATAATTATGTTGCATCTCAGTGGTGCATTTCTTGTGCCACGTACTTTCTCAATGTGAGATGTAAAGTGTACTATACTATTTAGACGGTTTGCTTATTTTTGCTGATGTGTGTAGTCAATGTCAGTCATTGTGCCACTATGGATTTGGTTAAAGTTTTTTGGGTGAAAGATAGGGCATATACCCAATAAGATTTACCTTATGTCTTGAAAGGACAAAAGTAATGGTAAGGATGGCCTACATTAAGGTGATAAAATGAAGGAAAAATAAAAGGGAAAAAGTAGTTACAACTTACAACTTGTGATTAACAACTAGCGATAACTTTCCATGGGAATCTCATTTGAATTCTAGACAGGTGGAGTAAGAATTATAAAATTGAACTTAGCAGTTGAGATTAGCCATGGTTGAATTGATTGGTAGTTAATAAAGGTACCATCATCCAACTTGGCATAATATTGCTTAGAAGCATTGTAGTTTCTCCATGAGCTTGGCTTTCCAATGAAGTATGTGTTTATTTTTGCTAATTTCATAACATTAATTGTAAAACCACCTTATACACATAATAAGGGATCACGCCTCTATATTTCTCTCCTTATTCATATGAAATGATTTTGTTGCCCTCTTATATATGTTATGGTTTTATCATAAATCATTGTTGAGCTCTCTTATACTGATTTAAAAATTCCAAGATTTTTATCTAATTTTTGTAGACAGCGGTCTTGAATGGAGAACTAGAGATCGAATTAAAGAATAAAAAAATTATTTTTCCTATTTAGTCACTGATTGGATATGATTTTTACATTATGATTGTGATTATCTAAAATCATAAAGATAATGACACTATATATGGTGAGTCATCTGATTAGAATAGTACAACAAATATGATGAGACATCATCTTTCGACTCAAGGATAACTCCCATAGCTATAATCCCTTGATGGGAGAAAAAATTAGAGCTCGTGCCTATTATCGATATCAGAACACCTTTCCATGGGGCCAAAGGTGGCAACTCCAATGGTTTGGATTTTGGTATAATGATTTGGATTAATTCACCTAAATTTGAAATACTACTCAACAGCCCAACCCGGATATTACCTGAAAAATTAATTGGATCACTTAAACTTGACATGAACTATTTTACATTTGGGTTGATATGAGAATAACATAACATAACAAAAAATGATACGACATAATCCATCCTAGTATAACTTAATTTTTTCAAATAAAAAAAATAAAAAAATAAATATTAAGAGTACTAATTCACACATTGTTAATTTGTGGAGTTGTAAATATCTACTCCTAAAATGTGGAAATAAATATGAATTTAGGTCATTTTGAGTTGATTTTGGGTCACAATGAGCCGACCCAAACATGAACAGAAAACTTTTAACCTTGTTGGGTCTAACCAAAATAACATCCCGACACAAAATATTGGGTCTTATTCTGCCCTCCCCCTTGAGTTGAAAACCAAAATAGCTTATTTGGTTGGGCTCTATGAGTAAATGGTATGGAAGAAAGACCAACAAGATGCGGCAAAACAATATCATACATTGAATGAACAGTAGAGTCATATTATGTGTGAAAGAGAGATAAACACAAAGGTATTAGCGTACCCAACCAGACCCAGACAGCCTTTACCCTTAAACAATACACTTGTTATTGATAAGATAATTTCCAAGAATGTATTATGAAATCTGACTCTTCATTTTTTTTTTCGCTCAAATTATGTTCTAAACCCAAACCCAAACCCAAACCCAAACCCAAAGTCTATTTTGATTTTTGAACATGCATACCGAACACAACAACTTTTTGCGGGGAGATCCTGGTCGGTTGAAACGATGGTTGCTTTTAGGTTAACCGGCTGTTGGTGCGGGACATTTTTGGGAACCCAAAAAAGGAAGAAAGAAAAGGACGAAAGGGTGACTTCTCAGGAATAGAAAGAAAGGGACGACTCATCAGTAGGAATGCTACAACGACTTCAAATGTACAAACGCAATAATTAACGGGACAAACAAAATGGAACATTACTCATGGATGATGGATTAATTAATTAGTAATTTGCTAGATAATGACACCTTATTAAAGGAATTCATACTCAATTAAGTACGAAGTAATCAGGAAGGATTAAGCTTAAAGAAACCGAAGAAGGTTCCAGGTTCGAAGATCCTAGAGAAGGGTATTTTGGAGTTTCCACTCTGACACTCTGTACATGTCTGTCCTATGTCATACTAGCAGTTCCAAGGTAAGGGACATTTCAGTAATTTAAACTTATAAAAAATTTTAGAGAGAGAAAGAGTGGAGAAAAGTTATTGTAAGTAACCGTTGGAACTTTGGAAGCATCAAGCGTGGTTTTGTTGGATGCCAGGCTAGACACTGTGGGCTACAAAAAGCAGAGATGATTACCTGATCACATGGGTCTCGCTGGTTGTGGGCCCACCACTCTTTCTCTCTCTTAAATGACTTTATTTTTTCTTAATCACCCTTTATCAATAACAGTAAGTATCCCCCCTCATCGGAACCCTTCTTTTCATTATGCTCTCTTATCCATAATTTTGACTCATGTTTTAAACTCTACACTCTCATTGGTCCTCGTAATCAGGATGCCCACTAAATTATATAATATGTATTTTTATTTTTATTTTTATTTTAGAAGAAAAAAAAGAGCCAATGTTATTTTCCCTAATTACCCTTCTTTAATGGGTCCCACTCATGGACCAACAAGGATGTTGAACAGTGTGGTCCAGAGGATCTGGAGCTTCATAAATTCTCCCATCCTCTACCACCAGTGTCTACATTCTTCGAGTCTAAGCAGCGAAGCACAGTCAAGTTTCGGGAAAGCTCAGAAGGCAAAAGGCTCGTGAAGCGTTTGTTGCGAAGGGGAGATCTATCCATTCAGAGAGGGAGCTTGAAGGATGTCGAAGGAAGTGAGTGAGGAAGGAGGATCCCATGGGAAGGACTACGCGGACCCTCCTCCAGCCCCTCTTATCGACATGGGGGAGATTAAGCTCTGGTCCTTCTACAGGGCTATAATCGCTGAGTTCATCGCTACCCTTCTCTTTCTCTACATCACGGTAGCCACAGTTATCGGTCACAAGAAATCTTTTGCCACTGGGCCCTGTAATGGCGTTGGTCTTCTGGGAATCGCTTGGTCTTTTGGTGGCATGATCTTTGTCCTTGTCTACTGCACCGCTGGAATCTCTGGTTCGAAATCCTACTTTTCCCTTTATTTTTTAGAGCTTGTTTTTTGTATGGTTTGCTGCGTGATTGTAACGATTTTGCTTCCGTGAAATGCAGGTGGTCACATAAACCCGGCTGTGACCTTCGGACTGTTCTTGGCGAGGAAGGTTTCTCTGATCAGAGCTGTGGCTTACATAGTAGCTCAGTGCTTGGGTGCTATTTGCGGAGTTGGGCTGGTGAAGGCGTTCATGAAGCACGATTACAACATGTATGGAGGTGGAGCAAACTTAGTTGCGTCTGGATACTCAAACGGGACAGCTCTAGGAGCTGAGATTATCGGAACCTTCGTGCTGGTCTACACCGTCTTTTCCGCCACCGATCCCAAGAGAAGCGCTCGCGACTCACATGTCCCTGTAAGTAGTAGCTTCAAGCTCACTCAGTTAGTCTTTCCCCTCTTCAGGTTCAGGGTACCTCTGTTGCTTCCTGATTAAGATCTTTCTCTTCATAATTCTTGTTTAACGTTTTTTGGGCGTCATGCTCTGTTTGGTATGAGTAGGTGTTGGCTCCCTTGCCTATTGGGTTCGCAGTCTTCATGGTGCACTTGGCCACCATCCCAATCACAGGAACGGGCATCAACCCAGCTAGGAGCTTCGGCGCTGCAGTGATCTACAACAAAGACCAAGTCTGGGATGATCATGTAAGTTGATCTTTAATATACTGGTTTAATTAAAGTGTCTGTCGATGGTTGTAGTTAATGGGTTTTTTGATCATGATCTGGGTGTGTGCAGTGGATCTTCTGGGTTGGACCGTTGGTCGGAGCACTGGCTGCAGCAGCATACCACCAATACATACTGAGAGCGGCAGCCATTAAAGCTTTGGGATCATTCAGGAGCAACCCCAGCAACTAAAAGAAGAAACCCATATTCCCTAACACCCACCTCCACCTCTACCTCCCCCTCCCATCAGTGGGGGTTTTCTTTTCTTTTTTTAATTTGTCTTTCTTTGGTCTGTGTGAGTGTGCGTAAGAGAGGATGAGTTCTCCATTTTTTCTTTCTGTAATTTATATTTTATCTTGGCTTGTTGGGGGTGGGGGCCGGAGGAAGAGGATATTACTATCTGTGTGAAAAAGCTGTATTATTATTGTTTATGAGTAGTGGTGGGGCATCATTTTCATTGATCTGTTACTTCCCTTTGCCTTTAATTTTGTCCTGAAAATGGTGGAAATTTTCACCATCATCATCATAATCGTGTTACCACTTACCAGTTACCTTGTCTTCATATCTCTCTCTCTCTCTCTCTCTCCCTCTCTCTCTCTCATGTATTGTATTGTAGGGATGAATGATGATCATATCTGTGAAATATTTCTGAAATGGTGGGATAGAAAGGAAAAGTGGAAAACACAGATTTTGATCCCAATTTTAAATGTTATCTATCGTTTTACAGTTTAGAACTTTGGAAGAATCATTCACATAGAGATGCCGGGAGATGCTTTTTTGTCTTGTGGCTGGGACCTGGTTGCTAGGTGCGGTAGTGTGCTTGGTGAAAGGTGATTGGTCCCCTTTCGTCCTTTTCTTTCTTTGTGTTGTCCGTTCTGGAAAGGATGTGGTGTTGGGAACGCTGGCGCGACCCCATGTGTGTCTCTCTCTTACACTTCCAACTTAAAAAGGAGAGTGGAATAATATTTAGAGAGAGAAACTGCGGAGGACGAACCACTCCGTACTTGCCACGTGTTGGGGGGACAGGATAAGGTACCCATGCGTTCTCCTTTATCACAAGGGTGAAAGGGTTCGTTTGGTTGGGGTGGGGGGCGGGGGGCGGGGGGCGGGGGGCGGGGAGTGTGGAGCTAGTAAGGTTTGTAGTCTGCTTTTGTCATTTTCTATCAAAGGTAGATTAGATTAAATCCACCGTTTGGGGAAAAGGAAAGAGGGGGGGGGTGGGGCCCGGGGGAGTGGTGGAGCTAGTAAGGTTTTGTAGTCTGCTTTTGTCAATTTTCTATCAAAGGTAGATTAGATTAAAACCACCGTTTGGGGAAAAGGAAAGAAAATGAGTTCCCCCCCTCCTTTTTTTTGTAGCTTCTACTTTACTGCAAGAAAGAATATGACAATTTAAGGGGAATCCAAAGGTCCTTACTTAACCTTTTAGGCCCAGGACTTTTCCCGAAAGAAAAGGAAGTGCACAGTTTAAGGGGAATCCAACGTTCGTACTTACCTTCCAGGCTTTTCCGTGTGTGCAAACAAACCCTCCTTTTCTTCTGCAATAGCATCAGCCGAAGGAGGATAAGAAGATAGATAGTTAGATACCCCTTATGACTTGCTGCCCCTACCTATTCTGTCCTCCTCGGGGTTTTTGGGCCAGGTTTGGGTTTGGGTTTGGCGTGGGCTCATGCTGAACCTTTCTGTTTTTCTCCCTTTGTCATTCTTGCTTTTGGTCCGAAATCAGTATTCGGTTCCAAAGAATATTAGTGTGAGGGCTTTGGTTGAGGTCCACGTAGTATTGGTGTGATCTAGAACAATATCAAATCATATCAAAGCTTGCTTGGATTCTGAAGATCAATGCTCGTACAAAACCGGTCCTGTTCTGATATGATTTTGTTTCCCAAATTTGATTCCTACGTGGTTCGGTTGCACTTTTACTGAAAGAACCAAGTTTAAGAAATGCAGTTCTTGAAATTATACGTGAACATAGAAACCAAAGAATTTTTGGATGCTATTAAAGTTTGGTTTGAACATAACAAGAAAGCTAAGAAAACCACATTGATGACTAGGCTAATGAATACAAGGTATGATGGAAATGGAAATGTTAGAGAATACATTTTAGGTGTAGCTACTGATGCTGGTAAACTTAAGGATCTTGGAATACAGATCGATGAAAAATATATTGTTCACATTGCATTGAATGCCCTCCTTAGCCAGTATAAAGTTATCCAATCTACTTACATTGCACTGAAGGACAATTAGAGCTTAAATGAACTTATTTCCATTTGCACTCAAAAGGAATAAAAATTGAAACAAACCAGGTTTGAGAGTGCACATGTAACTTTTCACAAAGGATCTTCTAGTGGACCAAGCAGAAGGAACAAAATTTTTTTCCAACAAAGGAAACTTCAAGCCATATGACAAGACTAAGGCCTCTCAAGAGTTTGACACATCTCAGAATACTCAGGATGAAGAGAAGATAAGCAACGTAGAGTGTTTCTGGTGCCACAAGAAAGGACATGTGAAGAAGGACTGCTTCATTTTCAAGAAATGGTTAGAAAAGAGAAAGAATTATGGGGATGATAAATATGACGATACTAAGAAAGGGTGAGGTGAACTGATCATTAGCAATTGGGAGCGATTAGAAGTAAATGTCATCAAGTAATTGGGATTTCTTTATATTGAGTTGTTTGAAATGCTTGATTAGTGGGAACTTTGTTTTTTTGTTGAATACTTGTTTATGTTTTGAAACCTTAGCTCGTTTGTTTTAGGACATAGTTTAATGAATTATGATTATGTTTTAGTATTTATATTATGCACAATTATTCCATTTATTAATTGCTTTATTTTTTCATTTGAGAATGTTTTATAGGCAGTAATTGCTTCAGTTAAAGGTAATATTTTTGCCATAGTTGTAAAGGTAGTACTTGTCACAATTTAAAGACAATATTTGCCACAGTTTATAGGCGGAAAACCACAGTTAGATATTAACTTCAGATCAAAGACGATTTGCCACAGTGAAGGTTAATATCACAATTCATGCCCTACATAGAATGACAACATTGTTATTTGAGGATGTGTCAATATTTTCATGTTAATATCCCATATAGATTCGTATTGAGAAATTTAGTTATGTTTGTAATGATAGAAAGTTATATGCCGTATATTGAGGTGTATCTTCTGCTATCGTTTGTTGTGAGTGATTTTTCAACTGAATCATAACAAGAGTGATTAATGTAATGAGATTTTATGGGCTACACCAATTTAAAAGATATCCTTGTAATTAATGTAGTTAAAATGGGAGATTGTTGAATTTATGGGCTTAATTAATTATTCGGATTGATTAAATAAGTGAGAGTCAAGTTGCATGAACCGGTTTGATCCATTCTGACGTTTAGGGATATGTTGGCCCAACCCATTGTGGTTTAAGGTTTTGAGTGTATGACAATATTATAAATACTAGGTTTTGGGTCCCTACAGTCATTATTCACTATTTCCCACTTTACTACTGAAGTGAGAGAACCAATGAGGTCTAAGGGGTTGTAGAAGATCCATAACCAAGAGAGAAAAAAAATGTGAAGAACGACTTCGATCGTCTTCAACATACTTGGTGAAAAGTACAATTCGATCCTCTATGATTTGATAATTTTATTAGATTTGTGCTCTTGTTTTCCTGTGTGGTTTCTCCAACTAGGGTTTCTAATTTGAACCCTATGATTGTTCTAACAGGATTCACAATACCCCAAACTTATCATGTGTTGGTTCAGTCTGGTTTCACTGATTATGTGACACACCTACCCATTACCCCCTGTGAAGCATAGAGTTTTATGTTTATTGCTAGAAGCATAGAGTGGATCCCATGACCAACGGGAAATTAAGAAAATTGATTATTGATATATCAAATCAAATCCTCGTCTTCTTTGATATCATTTTTATTTTTGATTTTTACTTATTTAAAAAAAATCATTAATGAAAATAATTTTTTATCAAAACATAAAAATGGTTTAATAACTATTTGGGAAAATAGTTTTGTGAGAAATAATTTGATATCCCTATGTGATTTTTTGAGGAAATGGGATGAAGAGATGTTCTCTTCACCCATCTTCCTTATAACTATCTTTCTCCACTTTGGACTGCAGAAGAGGGGGCAAGGGGTTTGAATTTCTAATTACAAAGCAAATGACTACTTTACACCTCCATGTTGAGACTTTAAGCACATACTCATTAAAGTTCAGCGCAAACATAACTAAAAATCAATTTTGGCTAAAACACATAGATGACAGTATGACACCCCTCCATATTAAGATTTTAAGCACGTGCTTATTAAAGTTCAGCGTAAACATAACTGAAAATCAATTTTGGCTAAAACACATAGATGACTCTTGATCTCTTTTTAGTTTTTGTGTTTTATCAAATTATTATTTTTGAAATAGAAACAAGCTCCATAAATGATACTATAAGCAATCAAAGCTGTTTTTGTGAACAAAAATAAAAAAGAAAAATTATACCAAAGAATCGTAATAGAGAAATTGTTTATTAAGCTGTTTGGTTATTTATAGTTTTAAAGATGAAAACACATATTAAAAGGTGCGGGTTTGATTTTGAATCAATGAGAACTGATATGCTATTGAATCGATTATACACCAAGAGCGATTAGTCCTGAGTCCTGACATTCTATATGGGCTCTCTAGTGTTTTATAAGAGATTTACCCCTTGTACATTATTTTAAACTATTTAATCTGGAGCCATCTGAAAACATTTATTAATTTCGTTTTGAATGAAAAGAAAAAAAAATGTTCATTGACCGATTTAATTCTCGTTTCTACCCTTCATACCTTGAACTGAACCCATTAATTGATAAACCAATTGAGCCCCCTTACTGGCACAGGTTCACAGACTGGGCTAACAGTTATCTTCACTTCAATGATTGCTTTACTAACCTTGACACAATATAGTTCCTTTGTTTAAGCCACATTGCATATGATGTGGTTTAAATCAACACCTACTTCCCTAATCATTTTTCCTCCAAGCCCAACTGTAATAGATTGAGCTGGACTTTCCAGTTGGAGCCCAACCAAAGGTTCTGAAATCTGTCATGTTGGGTCTAGCATAATTTGTACCCTTAACATAAGCCCATTTGTGTGAACTGTGAATTTCACTCCCTCATGTTGAACTGTCTCTATTAAATTGGACTTGAAAATGCAAATTTATTAGATAATTTTTTTTGCTTGGATTCCTTGACTTGATTCATTTATATTAAGATCCTCAAAGGCTTCATTTATATTTGATCAAGCTTAGATATTCATTATCTTTTAGAAAGCCTTTAGAATAAGCTTCTTTTAATAGGGCATCTTTTTCTATATTTTATGAGGGAAAGAGAATACTACCCGCTTCCATTCAACATGCCCAGACACATGAGGAAGTGGAGGTGAACTGCATGTGAGGAGGTTGCAAGCGAGGGTTTCTTTTCTTTCAGTCGAGTGAGGCAAGAGGATACTTATCGGGAACAATATAAATTAAATCCAAACTTTGTTATTTTAAAGGTGTTCTTAAAACAAAAAAATGGCTGGTACCTTTTACTAGAACACAAGAACAAACCAGATTTGCAAACGATTTTGAGCTCTTCTTATGTTCCCACTGAATGGAAGAATAAAAGAACTGTTTCCAACTATTTTAGGCCAAGTTGTTTATTTCTTGATTTATTTTCTAAACAACCCCCACGCCACCCCC
>NC_056563.1:27033925-27095791 GCF_013358625.1 Macadamia integrifolia | reverse complement strand
CTGCTTCTTTGCTGTTTGTTTCTTCCCCCACCCCTGTTCTTAGGGTTTTGACCCGTTCCTCTCTTGGTGGCTGGCTTTCTTTGGTTTGAGTGCTATCCATCTCTTGTTTAGCCTCTTTTCTTTCTTTCTTTCTTCTTTTATTTATTTATTTATTGTCTTTAATATATTTTCCATCCACTAAAAATGGATATTAAAAACTGGACTGGAGTACTGGACATCAAACTCAAAAAGGGTCCTGGATCTACTTCTGACTGGTTTGGTTATGGGGCTTTGGGTATTTAGCCAGAACAAAAAAGAGATCATTCGACCAGTAAGTCCCATTCTCTTTTCATAACCACACGACCTGGATGATCTATTTTTGAGTTACGTTAACCTATGGAATGAATCACTTTTGCTTCTTGTGATCAAATCTCATGCGTCACCATCTCTCTCTCTCTAAAAACTGTTGCAAAGTAGTTGAGACATGAGAAAATACTTAACACTATTGCTCACGCAATAACTCCCTGCGATTGTTTACTCTCTCAGATTTCTTCTCTCCTTCTCCTCTTCCGTAAAATGACATAAGAGCCATGTTATGTAAATGATCCCTTCTCCTGCCTTAAAAATATTTGTTCACGTATGCTCTGCAACTCACCTACCACTTCAATACCCAAGTTGGTAATTGTAGTGAGTTCCCTGGCTGTATCTTCTCTATTGGAAGCTCATAACCAGTGGGAAAAATGACTTAATTACTTCTTTATTTGGTGAAGTGGGTCTTCTTTCTAGTATTGCTGAAGCTGTCCATTTCTGCCAACTAAAGTTTGTATGGGTCTCAACTTTTCTCTTTTCCTTTGTATACTTCTGTAGGTTCCTTTTTTGCTTCCCTTCAAAGTTCATATTCAATCAATTTGGTCGCAGGTAAATACAGAGAGTACTTTCCAGGAGACGAAAGGAATGGGTGGTGGAGATGCCCAACACACCGCAATTAGTAAGTTTCTTCATGCTTAGAATTAAATTTTACTAGGACTTGGGTAGAACTATCATTCAAAACTTTTCGTGAAGGAGAGGGTGCCCTAGTCCTTATAAGCTTTTATATTGGGCTACTCACATCTGATGTGGGATAGTTGCTTTCGCATAGAATCCCACCAAGACCTTCCTTTGCTCCCCATGTTATACTTGATATCCCACACGCCTTGGTGGTTTGTTAAATTCATGAGTTTGGGGATTGTGTTTTTATAAAAGTTTAGGCCACGGTAGTTTTTCATGAAGGGTTCTGGGGATTATTGCAGGAGACATGAGCTTTGTCCAAAGCCTTCTCAGACACCTTGTCGCTTTGAAAGGCTGGGATTATGGTGTCTTTTGGAAATTAGCCGAAGACCAAAGGTCGGTTTGTTGTTTACATATCCTTAAATTGAATCCAATCTCTCTCTCTCTCTCTCTCTCTCTCTCTCTCTTGTTATGACCCCCTATGATTTTTTTTCCTGGTGGCTATTTCATAGGTTTATCGACTTGATGTGTTGTTGTTGCGGTGGAACACAGAACACACAAAATGGAGGAGAAGAGCTTCTCTTTCATGTCTCTCCTATCCTTTCTTGCAGGGATTACATGTTTCAACACCCTAGAACCAAAGCTTGCGATCTTCTTGTTCAGTTGCCTTCTTCCTTGCCTTTAGACCCTGGGTACTTTTTAACTTTTGACATTCAAACAACCTACACCTCTCTCTCTCTCTCTCTCTCTCTCTCTAAAATGACCGACACAACACTAATCTGACAATTCAAATCTGTAAAACAGAATTTATGCAGACACCTTACTATCGAACCAACCCAAATGGATGAACGTTTCAAACAGTTCCAGTTCCATTTCAACTGCTTCTGACGTGAGTGTTTCCTCTTTCCCGTTGAGGTTCTACCTCGCGAAAACAATCATCCCACATTGGATGTGAGTAGCCAGAGCCATGGCGTAACAGCTTTGGTATGTCGTGGAGGGTATTGTTGGGTTCCCGGACGTGAAGATTTATATATTGAGTCCCTAACTCACACTTGGAAAAGCCCTGTGATGAATTCCATGTGTGGACAAGATTGTACTGGAATCATTCTCTTAAAAAAACCTGATCCACACTCTATAAAGGCCTACACACCATCTCACAACATTTTCTGTTTCTGCTTATTTTTACTGTCTCTGCCCTTATGCAGGGAAAGATGTGGACAAGGATTTTGATACCAGTGACTGGTGGATTAATAGAGCTGTTCGTTGCAGAACAAGTACAGAGCTTCTTCTTCTTCTTCAACTCCAATCTCTCCTTTCAATCCTCGTAATTAAAAATATAAAAAGGGTTTCCTCTCTTTTCGTGTGATTAGAATTTCACAATAAAGTAGTAATTTTTCTGTTGATATTGAGAATGATCTTTTTGTGATAACAAATAAACAAATGGGATTTAATCAAAGCCATCTCTATTACAGTTACCTGAGGATCAAGAATTCATAGATTTCGTAATGGCTCAGTGCAACTTTCCATGGGAGCAGACACCAATGCTTGATGGAGAGCTCCGTGACCCTTCCATGGCCGATGATGGTGGCTTTATTGATCATCAATCATCGAAACTATTTCATACCAATGGGTTCTCTCAAAGGGACTCCATCAACCATTTCCCTCCATTGGTTTCCCCTACAGGGATGACTGATAATTTGAATTTACCATGGGAACTCCCTTCGGAACAGATTCGCCTTTGTAGTTCTCCGATGAGCTTCTTTGGTGGAGGATCAGGGCGACAATATCCTCCACCTTCTGATAACAGACCCTGCCGGGATGATATCTTCTTTGAAGGTTCCATGGAAAATGGGTTTCAAGATATTAATGTTGCTCTACAACAGTCCTTAGGGACCAGTGCTACTGACTCACAACCACCAATTCCAGATAAGGATTCGATCGAACCTGAGACAGGTCATGCGAATTCGGTCTCAGATTGTAGTGATCAGATAGAAGAAGGTGATGAGCAGAAGGGGAGACGTCACCAATCCAAAAACCTGGACGCTGAGAGGAAGAGGAGAAAGAAGCTCAATGATAGGCTCTATTCTCTGCGTGCTCTGGTGCCGAAGATCAGCAAGGTAATGTATCACATCTCTGACACCACTTGTTGGGACCTCATCTTTAAAAGTTAGCCATTAAACAGAGGGTGCCCAAGTTTTCATATGCTTCGAAATCTATATATTCACAAATGATGTTTAATTAAAGTCACTATTTTGAATATTTATTAGATGGATAGAGCATCAATTCTGGGAGATGCAATTGAATTCGTAAAAGAGTTGCAGAAAAAAGTGAAGGATCTTCAAGATGAGCTCGAAGAGCCAATGGACGAATATGGTAACAACAATTTAGAGACATCTCATCAAAATGGTCCAAAACATGAACTCGATGAGTCCATGAACAAATCCACATTGGGGATGATTGATCATGGAACCCGATGTTCCTCTTCTGTGATGATGAATGACTCTGTAATCACAGATGACAAAGCACCAAAAATGGAGGTAAGTGCTTGAAACCAATTTTATTAGGTCTAGCTATTCAATTCCAAACTAAACAAATATTGTTGTGAAAAATTGGTAGCCACTTGTAGAAGTGACCCATATAGGTGCAAAAGAGTTCTTCCTTAGGGTCTTCTGCGAGCAAAAGCCAGGTGGGTTTGTGAAGTTGATGGAGGCCATGAATGCTATGGGCTTAGAAGTGATGAACGTCAACGTTATCACCTTTAGAAAACTGGTCTTGAACATCTTCAAAGTGGAGGCAAGATCAATCTTAATTTTCTGATCCCTTCTTTTTGTGGTAGATTTGCTTGATTGAAACCATGCATGAAAGATGATTTTGATTCTTTTAAACTGAAAGCAGAAGAGGGATGATGAGATGGTGCAAGCAGAGCATGTCAGAGAGTCGCTACTGGAGATAACTCGTAACCCAATTGGAGATTGGCCGGAGAAAGCGTAGCAGCATCAGAGAAAGGTGGCGCTGTGGAGAATCACAACCACCACCATCACCACCACCACCACCAGAGACGAAGGTGGCGCTGTGACTTTTATTTTGTTTTCCCAACCACGCTTCCTAAATTCTTATAGTAGAGACGTTAAAGAGCCAGAGGGTTTTGGCTTGAAGCGGTGTACGTGTACTAGTTTAGGTACGAGAATGAGAGTTTCCTTACTTTCTAGTCAAAGTTCCCATTAGCTGTTATTGACGGTTGAGATTTTAGATCATTAACGTGCAGAGCCCATGGATCCACCCAAGAGGGAAAAAAAAAAGTTTGACAGTCTATATGTAGAAGAGGCCCAGGCACATGTTGGTCCAAACTCCACAAGTTGGGTTGGGCCCATAAATAGGAAAAAAGGAAGAAAAAAAAAATTCCGACCTGCCGGATTCGAACCAGCGACCTAAGGATTTATCTGCTTTCAACTACAGTCCTCCGCTCTACCAACTGAGCTAAGGTCGGTTGGTATGAGAGGAGAGAAAATATATTATTATATTAAATATTATTTTAATACCTACTGCAAAATTTGTTCCAGAATTAAATTTTCGGATCATAGTTGGAAAACCAGTTATATCTCAACTCATTTTTCAGAAAAATCCTAGTGATTTGGCTTCATCACCTAAGTATATATGAAATGAAAACAAAAATTGAATGAATTATTGGATTTTGAGATTATTTCATTGCAAATATGTTCAATAATATAAATGAAATACTAATATAATGAATCGATTTGATATCATTTTTTAAAATGACTAGACTCACTAAGTTTATAAATACTCGAGTAAAAATACCTACTCTTATTGGACTCATAACTAAGCTTTGCCATTTTTTTACCTTGATTGAGTCCATATGACTCTTAACCGATTTTCCAAAATTTTGAATTAGGCTTGGGTGACTTGCCCTAATGAGAATTTAATTTTCTAACTATGGTTTCAATACCTTTTTTCAGAATTAATTTATTGGGAAGCTTTTGAGTTTGGATGTTGGAATTGATTACTTATTGGGATGGATCTCTCCAAAACTAAATAACTGGTGAGATCTATTTGACAATTTTTTTTGGTAAAGAGAATTATTTGACAATTGAAACCACCATGACCATGTAAAACCTATAGAAGCATATATTTTATAGAAGAGAAAATACTATTTGATCGAGTGGTTCTTGCGCCAATGTGGGGGCCAATGGAAACATGCATCTAGGCATCTAATAGGGGTGGCATGGGATCATCATTTTACAGCTTTTATGTCTGGCGTAGGAGGATGAGTGTGTTACTATGTAGCTTTCCTCAATAATATATGCTGGTCTATTCCACCGGCAACCCTTGTCCATTTGGAGACTTTTTTTTCTTTTTTTTTTTTTGTTGGTGTTCTATATTCATTCATCCCATCATTCCTCACCCACTAGACAACTCGCAATTTGGGAGATGTGAATGGTCAATTAGTGGGAATTTTCACAGTTAATTTTGACATATCTGACTCTACACGTGAACAAATAACATAACGAGTATAAAAAGACCTTGAATCATGGAAATAATATATGTCCATGGCCTCATGTTAATTTTTGTGAGCCTCCTTTATTGTGTCCTAGATAGTGCATGGATTCCCCATGACATCATTTGGCTTGCAAAGACTAGAGTGTAAAAAACCTAGATGGTCGTGTACAGTTTCATAGAAGTCAGAATTGAGATTTAATTGAAGAGCTAAGTAAGGAGTAATTATGGACCCAAAACAAGTTTCAGGTGTAGCTTAAGACGTGGCTCCACGGGCTTTTGAATCGGATATGGAAAAAGTTACGTACTGGATACCTCAGACCCGGATACGCTTCATCTTTATGTGTATCTCCGACCCGTTACCGACTTACCGTGCACGCATTACCATTCATCCTAAACTAAAACTCCCGTCATCGTCGTTCCCTACATTCTTACTGGTATTTCAACTTCACTTTCTTTTCTTTTTTTTTTTTTCTCTCTCTCTGTCAACTTCCACGTCAAGGAACGAAATTTTCTTTTATCTAAATTTCTCTCCTAGATAAGCATTAAGGAGGAGAGAAAACTAGTCTAGTCACTACTGGTCCGACCAGCAAACCCCATAGTTAACCGTACCAACACTGATTCAAGGGACACTGCTCCTTGAACTTTGGCTGCTAAACCAGCAAATCGGCATATTACGGAAGAGCCCGCCTACCTGTTGTTGGAAATACACTAGAAAGATTCAAAATTTAGAAACTATGTATGGGATGCTTCAGGTCATTTTGTTTGCGTGTATGACTCCTTCCCTCTCTCATTTCTTTATTTATTTATTGGGAATAATGATTATCTTACCCCCATGAAAGATAGAAATGTCCAACTCATTAATGCTTCAACGTGCATTTTCATTGACCTTAGACTGGTGCAAAGGCCACGCTATGGAACATAAAAACTCTTCTTCATATTTCTTATAGAAAAAAAGTTTTATGTGAAACTAATGTGACTCGTGGGGCGAGATGTTCAGTTTACCTCCCATGAAATGAAAAAATATATTTATTGAAGCTTCCTCTATGTTTCCAATAACTAAAAAACTTAAAAATCAAAGCATATGCTACATTTCAGATCACCCTACGCTGATTGGCCTTCTCCCAGCTTACTGTCCCCGTCCCCGTCCCCGTCCCCGTCCCCCTCTTTCCCCTATGAAAAAAAAAAGATTTGAAACTTTGACTATTTTACTTCTATTCAGATAGATGGCTATCCACCCACCCCTTTGAGTGTGGAGGAAATCTCCACTAGAAGTGAAACCCACATGGTTAAAAATGAGAAAGAATGCCTCAGAGAGAACCCACATGCCACAATGGTGGTGTGAGAATTCAGAGAACCATCCCACACTCCTTTGGGGAATTTATTTATTTATTTAATTTTTTTTTTTTTAAAGAGTTAAAGACCAACAAGAGCCGCAACCCGCAAGCAAAAGTTCAATGCGGGACCCATGGAAGAATATAACGTGGCAGTATCATAGAAAGCCACTTGGATTGATTAAAAATTAACCACCAATATAGATCTCTAGGGAAATGCCAACTGTACAACGACTTCTCAAATTTCGGTGCATAAATCTTGGAATGTTACTCATAAGACGGTCTTATCCCAGTCGTCTCTTCTTTTTAGTTCTCCCCAAGGCACAAGCTAAGACTAGCTCTCAGATGAGAGAGAAATAAGCGTAGAGGACTCCATTACTTCCTTGCCTTGCCTGCTTGAAGGGTTAAAAGTAGTTGGTTGGTGTTCTCTTCAGTTCTGATAATTTCTTCCTTCTCTCCACCTTTGTTTAATTACATCTCTCAGCTAAAAAGGATTATATATGTGGCCCAAGCTGAAATCTTCTCTAACAGGGACAGGTGAAATTCTTCTACAATCTGATCCTGCTTTTTATGTTTTCCTTGATCTGTTCTTTTCATCTTAAGAAGAACACAAAAAATTTAGCGTTTTGAATCTACGAGGTGGAAGCTGATTTTTTTATTGTCGGTTTTGTCTTCCTCAGGTGAATATTCCAGAGAACAAGTTAGTAGCGTGCGCAACAAGTTAAACGTTAATGAGGAATACACGGAAGCCTTCAGAACCAATTCTTACAAAGAAATAAGGAGCAAAGTTCAGCAAGGCCAGCCCAGAAGAACATCAAATCTCTGCGATCACGTCCTGGAACCTCGGCAAGAGGTCCTAATGGACATGATCGAGAGTTCTTGCTCTGGAACCGATCACAAACTCTGTTTCCTTCTCATGGACTACTTCGAATGCAGCTTAGAAGCATTCAAG
This sequence comes from Macadamia integrifolia, assembly GCF_013358625.1. NCBI lineage: Eukaryota > Viridiplantae > Streptophyta > Magnoliopsida > Proteales > Proteaceae > Macadamia > Macadamia integrifolia. The sequence goes on along the minus strand of NC_056563.1, from coordinate 27,088,027 downwards.
ATTTGTGGTTTCCTTCTCCAGAACATAGATCAAACGCGTATAGATTATTCCAAGATTCAAAAAATCATCTATTTATCAAAAAGTTTAGAAATAAACAATTGCAGCAACGATCAATGTGGAATCATATTCCGGGAGCTATCTTCGTTTGCGAAGCTTGCAAATCCTCTCCCAAGCTCGAGCCTGGTTCAATTCCATTTAATCCACAATAAATATGAACTGATTCTTCACCAATTAACAGTGACACGTGAAAAGATCAAGAGGAGAGAGAAATTGATTCGTTTCTGCAAGAAGCTTGGAGGAATTAGCCTCGTCATAACTTGCACAACGCTTACATTGGCGACACTGATCCTGGCGGCTCACACAATCGTCGGCATTGCGGCGTCGCCGGCTGTAATCACTGTTTCATTGGGGTTTTTGAAGAGAAAGATGAAGTCAATTCGAATGGCGATCAACGCGAGTGTGCTTTACAGAGTAGGAGCACAGCTTGATGCAGCAGCGAGAGGGGTTTTTATATTGAACAGGGATTTTGACACGATGAATCGAATAGTGATAAGGTTGCAGGACGAGATAGATCACGGGAAGGAGATTGCTAAGATATGTGTGAGGAGCCAAAATAAGGAGATGTTAATGGAGATAGTGAGAGAGTTTAAGATGAATGAGTCTGGTTTCTTGGAGCAGCTAGAAGAGCTGGAGGAGCATGTGTATTTGTGTTTTCTTACCATTAATAGAGCTAGAAGACTTATTTTACAGGAAATAATGGTGCACCCACAAGGAAACGGTTGATTGTTTGTGGTGATGATATATGGCATTCCCACAAGGGAAAAGCGACAACAATTCTTTCATTTATTTTTTGATGAAATTCATTTAATTTGTATTATGCAACTTAATAAGGTGAACTGTTTCCCAATAATGAATTGAGATTTTTATTTTATGAGATCATTATCACTATGATCAACTTGAATGATATATTTATGTTTTTTAGGTGAAACAATTTAGATGATCTAACTATGTAGTGGTGAAAATGCCCTCAATCCATCACTGTTCGGATTGAAAGCGAGGGAGGATTTTTTATAATTGATGAGTTGCCTACTTGCTTGTCAATATAAATTCAAGCAGCCTTTAAGATTTTGGATCTCTTTCAAGGTGGCCTCGGCAAATAATAGGCTATCATCGACGAACAATAGATGAGTAAGAGGGGCTGATCGGTTCCTCACTTTCATACCTTTAATAATTCCCAATGATTCAGCATGGCTGAGGATGGAGCTAAGGGCCTGTGAGCACAAGACAAATAGAGCGGGGTAGAGGGGATCACCTGCCTAATGCCTCTAGTAGGAGAGATAGAACCATGCACCGCGCCGTGAATGAGGAGGTTGCACAGACTACTAAAGTAATCTTGCACACAGTATTAGGGATGGTTTCCACTTCACCGGAGTAAATGGGTCCAGGGAAATTATTCGGTTTTCTTTGTTGCATCGTTGGGTTCAATTCGACTAACAGAAAAAGAATAAATAAATAAAGTTTAAAACGTGTGTATTTTATAAAAATTTTAATCACGTATTTTTTTAAATCTAAAGGTTTAAAATGCGTAATATTTTTTTATCCGAAATTAATTGGTCAGGGACAAAGGCAGACTGTGCCGGCGAAATGATGGAATCGAGGGAGTGCTTAAGGCGAGACGCGATAAGCTTAGTGATCACTTTAGTGAGGACGTTGCATAAGCTAATTGGCCTGAAGTGATCTACCGTTTCTGGCTGATCAACTTTATGGATAAGGCATGTAGCATTGGGAGCAGAAGGCAAGTGACCATCTCGAAACACCTCTTGAACACAGGTTATGCAACGTCCCAGTAGCATTGGAAGAATGCTGGGGGGAGACCGTCTGGGCTGGGCGATTTCAGCGGGTACATAGCAAAGAGTGCAGCTTTGACCTCTACCTCAGGAATTCGGCATGACTCTTCATTCATCTGATTTGAAACCACTGGACAAATAGTTTGGAGGATAAATTGGAGAGATTCATCATTAATTGGTTCAGAAGAAAAAAAATGGAACCAAATCTGCTCAATATCTCCCTGAAAAATTCCGATTCCCAACTAGACCAATTCCCATTAGCAAGTTGGAGTTTCAAGATCTTGTTGCGGTTACGATGCTGCATCATCGCCGTATGGAAGAATTTGGTGTTTTTATCCTCACCAGATGACCATAGGATTCTAGATTTTTGCTGCCAGAGGAGCTCCTCCCTTTGAAGTTCTAATTTCAGCAACTTCAAAACCTCTAAGACTCAGTTTTGATAAGTGATTGAGATATCATCTTGGAGATGCTCAAGTTCATGGAGATAATTCTCAATTTTCCTGTGGACATTTCCAAATACTTTCTTGTTCCAAGTAGTGAAGCTCTTCTTACAATTGGCAGTTTTTTGAAACAATTTGGTAGATTCTAATCCAAAAGAAGGGATATTCCAAGCTTGGGTGGCAACCTTCTGACAATCCGGATGGGTGAACCACATGGATTCGAACCAAAAAGGATGGGTTCCAGATGATCGACCACCTTCAGTGTCCACAATCAAAGGAAAGTGATCTGACCCAATAATAGACCGAATGGTGACTGCGGTCTCAGAGAAAGAGGTTCGCTAGGCCTAGTTCGCGAGTACCCTGTCCAACTTGATTCTAATATTTGCGCAACCTTTTCTGTTGTTATTCCAAGTGAAGGAGGGGCCTTGCGATTTAATATCCATGAGGCGACATGAATCAACAAAAGTCCGAAAGATGCCCATATCCCTGTTGAATTTGGAACAACCTCCCAATTTTTCATGCCAAGCTAGATAGAAATTGAAGTCACCTATGCAGACCCACTCCTCGAAACGATTATATCTGAAAGCTGAAATATCATTCCATATCTGTTGTCTACAAGATTTCACTGGATTTCCATATACATAGGTCAATAAAAAAAAGTAGGGGAAGAAGAGGAGTTCAGCATCAACAAAATTCTGGTTAGCGGTCAAAACAGTAATATCCACATTATTATTCCATAAAATGCTAAGCCCACCAGAGGACCCCAAGGATCGATTGAGAAAGAGGAATGAAAGTGCAGAAGACGGCCAATGCAAGCGATTTTGGTGCTGTTGCTCTTGGTCTCCATGAGAAACACAATATTAGGGTGGCTGGCTTTTGATAAGTGCTGTAGTGAACGAAAAGTCAAGGAACTCCCCAATCCTTGACAATTCCAGTTGATAATCTTCATTGATCCACCCGGGGCCGATTTCCCCCAACCACCAAAGGGCCATCCTCTAAAAAATACTCGTTCAGGGATGGATTATCAGAAGTTGTCGTAGCCTTACGCTCTTGCTGTCCCTGCTTGGGGCGTTTGCTTTTAGGCCAAGAAGTGTAGCTCTCAGAAATATTTAGGTCTCGGGTGTAAGGTGTAGAGGCGTTACAGACCTGTTTGTGTCTTTGATGGGGTAGTGGGGAGGGAGGGGTGAGGTTGAGAGTCACTGGAGGAGTGGGTCTTTGAATGTTAAGTGAAGGGAGCTCACTGGTTGGGGAGTGGGAGGCAGAGGTGGGTCGTGGCATATGAGCAGTGGCATTTGGGGTTGTTACGATGATGGGAGGGGTAGCTGATGATTGTTGAACTGATGTAGGAGGGTTGGGCTGAGTTGAGCATTGATCTGTGTTTGGAAAGAGTTGAGGGAAAACATCCGTGGATATCAGGTCGATATCAAAATTGGAAACACCCGATAAAAGAGGGAGGAGGGCTAACATTGAGTTTGCGGAGTCGGGATAGAGATGTAAATAGGAGTTGATGGCTGCAAGAAGGGATATGGATGACTCTTGGAGAGAGGGTTTCGTGGTGTGTGGAAGGTTCGACTGGGTGGATGAGGTGTGTGCCATCATAGACGGATGATTGAAGGGGCCAATTATTGGACCGTTGGGGGGATGTGGGATAAGGGTGGCAAGCATGTTTGGTCGGTGACGGAAGGTAGAATTACATAACTGCATTTGTACGTGTCTAGTAGAAGAAAGGTGGTCATATTGCCTACGTGGAGACGTGCACTCAGACGGTTGCATGTGTATGCATGAGGCTGCTGATGTGGCCACAGTGTGGTCGCCCTCGCTCTCTTTGGGATAGGTTTGTCGACTGCTGGAAAAGGTAGGTGCCGCCGCCGACTGGAAACCTACTTTCAAGAAGGCAAGTTTCTCGGGTAAGGCTGTGGGAGCTTTCTCTATCAGCCGAGGTTTAGGAATCGATGCTTTCAGAGTAGTGTCAAAGAGAGCAGAAGGGAACAGGGGGTAGGTTAGAGCCTTCAGGTATTGGTGACCCTGTTGATGCTGCCTCTGTGCCAAGAAAAAAGATTCACACCTTATGATCTCATGGCCGACCAGGCCACAGTGATAGCAAAATATGGGGAGGCATTTGTATTGGACAGTGATCGGAATCTCCCGTCCATTTCTGCGTCGCACTTGAAGAGATTTCTTCAAGGGAAGTCTTATGTCGATGGTGATGCGACAACGAAGAAAATCTCTAGAGAGAGCCATGCTTGAGTTCTGGATTAGCGTAGTTAGAATCGGGGTCCCGATCTTCCTTGTGAGTTGCAGACCAACTTCGGCTTTGAGGAGTTCTTTGGGGATGCCATGGAGTTGGACCCAGAAAGTGAGGTCGTGAAAGTTCCATATGCCTTCTAGATTCCACCGGGTAAGAACTAGGGCATTTCCTGAAACCGTCCATGGTCCTCCTTCGAGAACATTCTGGACATCCAATTCGTGGTTGAAGTGGAAGATAAAAAGGTGGGATTCCAAAGCAATAATCTCAACACCGTGGAGGAGATGCCATGCCAGAACAAGGGCTTCTTTCACCGCCAGGATACGGTATGATTTACCAGCAAGAATCGAACCTACCAAGGTGAGGCTTGCCTGAGCATCTAGCTACTCTTCCAGTTCCTCATTGAGCAGAATGGAGTCTCCTTCGTCATTAGGTGGAGGGTCCGGTGAAGGGGGTGGAGGGAAGCTATGTGGGTTATTCTGAGCCCTGGAAGATTCACCCCGCATTGTTGAGAGAGACAGGACCTGGCCGAATGAGGGTGGTGCACAACAGCAATGGGGAAAACACGCACAGAGGTGGAAGGAGAAAAACACGCTCATAGGCGGGGATTTAGAAGGTTTAGAACCATCTTTGTTTCCAGGCATTTTTTTTTTTTAAGATAAAAAACCATTTTTAAACTGAGCTGCCCAGACTCTAAGCCCTTTTAAATACATAATACCGCACATTCTCATTTTAACTATGGCTCTAAGCCTCTGACTTAGAATTCGAACTGCTTTAGCCTCCACCTTCTTCCTAGAGTTTTTCCCAAACCGAATTTGATAACCAGAGATTGCCCTAGATAAAAATGTCAAAAGTTTATCCTTATTTTGTTTAAAATTGGTTAGTAGCACCAGAACAGATCAAAATATCATTGAAGTTGTATCACAATGTGTTGATGTAATTTTACAATAACAATCAACTTAGCCTTATCGTTATCCCAACTTAATGAGATCGACTACATGGATACATACAAAATAAAATTGAAAAAATCCAAACAGGAGTGGAAGGAGGGAAAGATGAGAAAAGAATTATAAGAGTAAGAGAGAAGAGTCACAATCCAGAAGTTTGGAAAATCTCAGCTAAATAAGATTGGCTACATAGATCCTTGCTCTCCAAAGGGTACTATTAGGTCATAGTGGGGACAAGACCATGATTATGCATGTCATTCCTCACCACTTCGTCTATTGTCATTTTAGATGTGTCCCTAACTCTTTTGACTCCTTCACTCTAGATTTGATCGCTCCTCCTTATTGGCATTGAATATGAGTACATGACTATACCACCTCAAACTGATGATGTAATTTTAATTTCTCTTAATGAATAAAGTTTTCTTGTCATATTTTAAAAAAAAAAAAAAAAAAAAAAAAAAAAAAAATCTATATGGCCCTGACTTCCAAATAGGCATTTGAGCAATATAATAGTAGTAAATAAAAACCTTTCCTTCTTTTTTGTTTTCCGAGAGGAAACTCAAAAAAAATGCACGTCCACCATAAGGCATGCCGCCGGCTTTACAAGTGGATGCCTTTTATCAGTCTGGTCTGGATTTGCACTTCAATTCAAATCGTCTAGGAAGCTTTGTTTCGCAGATTTTCTCTTGTAGTTCAAGAGCCTAAGGGCCCGTTTGTTTAGAGGGGAGTTGTGGGGTGGGATTGTTGGGGCGGGATTGTTTTTGCACTTTTTCAAAAAATAACAATTCCAAAGGTGTTTGTTTGCTTAGGGGCGGAAAAGTGAGCCAACAACCCACTTTTCTTGTCGGCCCAGGTGGCAGGCAACTTCTCCCACCCCAAGCCTTCTCAAAGTCCTTTGAAATTGATAGGACTCTTGCGGGATTTCTTCCGTCTCTCTCTCTCTCTCTCTCTCCTTCCTTCCTTCCTTCCTTCCTTCCTTCCTCCCTCCCTATCTCTATCTTTTTCAGCGATATCTCTTGATGAAAGTTTACTATCGCGGACGTTGAGATATATCGAAAAGAGGGATTCCTTCTCTCTCCCTCCGATTCTCTCTTCTTCATCTTCTACCTACTGTATCCAACATAGGTTTCACAAGAGTTAACAAAAAAAAAAAAAAAAAAAAAAAAAAAAAAAAAGAAAAGAAAAGATCAAGATCATCCTCGTCCAATCCCCCCCTCAGGATGGATCCTCATTTTCTTTAGTGGATCAATTTGTTTGCTTCTACTGCTGATTCTGATCTTAATGGAGATAGACTAAAACATTGACATATGTTTTAGTCTGACCATTATTGGAATGTGATAATTACCTTAGCTCTAGTGTTTAAAAAATCGGAATCTATCGATTGCATCGTTTGTGACCCATCCTGATTCCCCCCTCTAAAATTCGAACTAACCTCTTCATACAATTATTCTAGGGTTCCAAGTGGATTCTGGCAGCTTCCATACTGATTCTGAACTATTTTCGGTTAATCTGGATCAGAATTAGAAGGAACTGAACCAGGGGTGATTCTGGCTTTTAAAACCCTTCCTAGCACTTGAAGCATTAAAAAAAAAAGTAAAGTGTAAAGGAGAAGAAAAGTAAGCAACAAAGTCGCCGGTAGAGGACTTCTTTGGGTTTCTCTACCCCTGCCGTCAGTAGAGATGGTGGAGGAGTAGTGAATCTACACCAACGGTGCCAGAATTTGTAGATGTTATTTCTTTGCTCCATCGTCTTCTTTTCTTTCTCTTCTCTCTCTCTCTCCTCCTAGCTCCCACCCCATCACACCCAACCAAACATGATGGGTGGGATGTTACAGTAATTTCACCACATCTTTACTTTCTTGTCTTTAATCTCACTAACATGTGGATTCCATACTGACAACACTCCCACCCCCTCCCCTCCCTCCCCTCCCCTCCCAACAAATGGGCCTAATTGTTCAATAGCTCTAGTTTTCACTTGTTCTTTTTTTTTTTTTTGGACACCTCAAACTCAAAAATAAAGTGGAGAGAAAGAGGATTAAACACGGATCCTTTAAACCGCCACCCCCACCCCACCCCCACCCCCCACCCTAAAAAAATAATAATAATAAAATAAATCAAAACTCTGGCTAATTTTAGAAAAATTAGGTACAAAACCATCCAAGCAGGTCGATCACCGTCCACATAAACCAAAGGCGTGGGTGTGAAGAAAAGTTATAATAAACACACTTCTTTTGGTTTTAAGATTTTATCAGTCCATGATAGTTTTAAAACTTGGATCAGATCGGACTGGATCAATATGGAATTAAAGATCCCGAAATCTTATCAAAGGGTAAAAATATAATAAAAAAAACTGATGTTGTTTAAAAATCAAGGGTAAATCTGTCCATTTGGTTCAGCCAGACTAATCCAGAACAGTATCAATATTAATTGATCCCGAACAAGGATTAAAGTATCAGTATCAGTCTCTATATTGATCAGTCAAAATTAAAATACGTATCAGAGGGTATCGCATCTTATTAAAGATATACTAAGAAACATTAAAGATACACACATAAATGAATATGAAACACTTTTTTATACACTTTTGCATAAAAAAAAATTGTTAAAAAAAAAACTATTGATAACATGCATTATGCATAAGCACTAAATTGATGTTATCGCACTAAGAATTCAAGTTTTGTAGTTGTCCCATAAATGTAAAATTCTTATTCCTAACCTTGATTTCCACTTTAGTTAGAAAGAAATATGACTAACAGCAACTTCAAAACAAAAACCCCTAAAAGAATCGTGTTTTTCTGAAAAATGACCAAACTTGACCATTATGACCGTAGCACACTGTATCGGTACGTATCGTATCGTATCGGTATGTATCTATCGATACATACTGATACATACCAATGCATACATTTCACTCGATTTTATTTTTTTTCATAAAATATCAATATGTATTAGTGTGTATCAATATATATTGTATCGTATCGATGGGTATCAATGGTGTATCGATGAGCATCGATATATATCGTAAGATACATATCGATACGAAAGGGTTTTAAAAATTTCATGTATCATATCGGTGTGTATCGTATCAATAAGGGCCAATATAGATATGTATCAACCGATACTTAAAACCATGATCCCGAGACCGACCCTGAGTTTTGGAACCTTGGTCCATGCATACACCCACATCTAAAATTTTTAGGCAAAAAAAAAAGGGAAAAAAACATGTTAATGAAATAGAATTATGCTTCCTTCAGTCTGACAACTAAAATTAATCGCAATCACTGTCCCAAAACCAATAAACAATACACCAAACAGGATGGATTCACTGCTGGCAACAACTAGAGTCACGAAGTTGGAAACAAAAGCTACACCAATGAGATTCAAGAAAAAGCTTAAAACCATGAAAATTTTCTGAATCATAAGACAGTAGACTAGTTTTTCATATGATGGAAAGTGGGGAGGTGATATTTACACTCAAAGGGGTAGAAGTATGACGGGACAAGGGATGAACTCAGCCAATAGGTTTGCATCGATGTGCTTTGAATGGATAGCTTCCATACTCATCACCACCAAATCTAAATTCAAGTCATCAGCAACCTCACCAATAATAGCTGTTGGTTTGTTCCCTTCCCCAAGCCGTTCTATCAACCGAAACTCCTGGAACCCACCTGATTGAAAGACACCGATTTGAAATCAAGAGAATATAGATCATGAAGAATTTCATGTAAACATATCAAAGTTTAAAATCTTCAGAAATCATCACTTTCAAGTTCATGTTAGTTTTTGCACTCAGTGAGATAGCATATTTCCAATGGTCCTTGGATCATAATGACTCCTCTGAGTCATGGCAGCACAGAAGAGAATACCAGATTTGTAATGAAATGCAGGCCCATACAATACTTATCCAGTACCTAGATTCTAATATGAGCCTTTTCACAACAACAATCTTTGATAAGACCAGTCAAAAGTAGGAATATACCTTCAGAAAGATGCCACCGGATACTAGAAAGTTGGGTATCATGCTCAGTCAAAGTATCTTTAGGCTTCTCATCAATCACTGCAATAAAACACAGCAAGTTCATGTATCTTATAAATCCTGCACTCAAATGTTGTAGACAAAATACCATATGTCTCTATAGTTTATATTTGATCTTTCCCAAGACTAGAATGTCAAAAATGACAAAAAGGTGAGCACACCAGCAACTGTAATATCTGCACCATACTTCTTTGCCAAGGCAGCTGTAGTTGCTGCAGCCTGCCAAGAGAAGATTGAAATTACAAACAGGAGGCGGAAGCTGATGCATAATTTATTTCAGAGGAAACAAAGAATCATCAAAGTATGTCCAAGTGCTAAAAATGGTAATCCCCCTTTTTAGGAATAGCACTGCACTGGAAAAGACAAATTTTTACGTCTCCACATAAACAAACCACTGTCCATCATTTTGCATAGCATAGTTTAGAGTTATTTCCAATTCTTTTTTCACATAAGGATAACACTTCTTATATACTGGTCAACTGAAATTTCTGTCTGTACATGTACTTTGGCTGAAGACTGTAGTTTATCAAACACATAACCTATTCCAATAACATGAATAACTTGGGAAATGTGATCTGGCACAGTTGTCCAACATTCAGATCCCAACTGTATGCAAAAGAAAAGGTAAACTTGAACTTGATGATCACACACAATCCTCTGAAATTGCTAATTTTTGGTCCATTTGCCATATTTTTTCAGCCATAAAATACACACCATATTAATAGGTTATCACCATTAAATATGATTAGGGAATCTCTTGGAGAGGTCCACCAAATGGTACATTTTAAGTTTTCAACTCCTACATGTCCTCTCGCTGACCATATAGAAATGCTTCAGGGATCCATGAATTCAGATGATTATAAGCCCTAATGTTTCAGATGCCACAGATTGAAATCGGGTATCATACGGAAGCCATGTAACAAAGACACTTCAATTTCCGAAACCTGGCCATGTCAGAAACTGTTTCATATCGACCAGCAAGCACAAATGGCAAAATCAGCAACAATTCTATCTAAGCAAAACCTGGTTGATCATTTAATTTTTGATACAACCAGGGTGATGTTATTTGATAAAACAAAAAAAATTGTACAGATGCATCTATTATTCAAGTTTCAGAGTTAACATGTCAGGAACTTGGTCAAAAGAGTATGGAAGTTCATAACCAAGGATATAGAACCTGGGATCAGTAGCGGGACTAGACTCTGTTTATACTCAGTTGACTTGGTTGATCTGGTCCAAAACTTGGCCGAGTCTGAAGCAAATCAACCAACATAAATACAGGGTGTATTGGACTTGGTCAATATGGTCAATCTCATCAAGAGTTTTAAATCCATGTTTGCAACTCTAAGAAATTCACTGATGTTCTAGATGTCCTACATAAATGCAAGGAAATAGGATATATCTTAAGCCACTATGCAAGCTATCCCAGATGAATGATGATAGATATTTTGTTAGACCAGCCAAAATAAATACTGTGGCATTTAGCCTAGTATAAACAAATAATGAAGTGCATACTGCCTGAGAAAGCAAGGACCACCTGTCTTGTTCCCTCGGACAGATAAGGGTTCCGGTCAGTGATTGGAAGAAGCACATGTTTGAAGTTTGTAAAAGCATCAGCAACTAAATTAGCTTCTGGTTCCTGCAACTTCGCCCTGGCTGGAAGCAATTCAAGCAGAATGCTTCAGCATGAACCAAGTATATGTGTGCGTTTGTGAACATGAAAAGGGGGAAAAGACCTACCAAATCAAGATACTATAGAAGACTATTAACAGAAAATAAAAAACTTTAATTCAAAGAAAAAAGGGAAAAAAGAAAAGATGCACAAACAAAAACAACGAAAGTGTGCAACATCAAACAGCTGAAATTCTTATTGCAGTAAAGAAAGCTAACAGAAATAAAGCCATTCCCAAGAACAACGGGTTACACCAGCTGATGACAAGATGGGGAAATATGAGTAAGCTGGGAAAAGCCATGACTAGATTAGTGAGGAATGACATGGTACACAAAGAAGCCCAAATTGAATTTAAAGAGTTGGCATGTTTTGCTATATTAATGTATTTTTGCAATATCAACTAGAAATCAAGCCAGTACAGAGAAGAATTAGGATACACGAAACTGACAACAATGCCAGATAAATTTAAATAAATAAGAATTGAAATGCTTCCCACCACAAGTCCCTCATTTTCATTTAAGCAGAACTAATTGTCATGAACCACCCTAAACGACAATGTTTCTTGGTTGGCCCTTGATTCTTATGTTAGGAAAGTTCATATCAGTTCCAATATTGTGCAACTACATAATGAAGAACCAATGCCTTTAGAGGACTTTGAAGCATAAACTAAAAATGCTGAAGAACAACAAGAAGGCCCTGACGCAAATTTGAAGCCAATTCTCATGAGGCATGGCATACAAAAAGCATGTACCTATTATCCAACATTTTCAAATGACGCATGCACATCTTTCTGATACCTCATGAGCTTACATGCATGTGTGAAACTTCCAAGTCTAACTAGGCAAGTTAATCCTAGATGGCCAATCATTCAACAAAGTCTTCTTTCTTATTCCTTTTCCACCTCTATCTAATTTTTGTTGGGTGAGTGACCTCTATCTTTATGTGAATATAAATGATAGAAATTAGTAAATTATATGATATATCAATAACATTAATTATCCTAGTATATGCATTTATGGATTTATTAAACAGGGTGTGTTTATGAGGCTAAAATAATGGAGAAAAAGTGATTTATCGGATTGCCAAAATAAGAGAAAGGAAGACCAGAGATTTAGACCATGTCAGATGCATTAAAAGTGGGGATGGGAGAGTATTAATACGAAATTAAGAAATTTTGGAGAAATGGGACGGTTATTTCAACAACTTACTTAATGGAGATACCTTAACTGATAGGGAAATTTCAGGAGTGGAAGGGGCTAGTCATTAAGCCATCACATGTCATGGTCATCTATAGCAGGTGTGCAAGACCGAACTCAAAGATGCACTACGAAAGATGAAAGTTGATAAAATGCTAGGACTGGATGAGAACCTGATTGAAGTATGGAAGAGCTTAGGAGCTTGGGGGTATCTTGGCAAACCAAACTATTTAACAAGATTATGAGCACAATGAAAATGCCAGATGAATGGAGGAGAGGCATTGTAGTTCTGATTTACAAGAATAAAAGTGATATCCAGAACTGCAACAACTATAGAGGCATAAAACTTATAAGTTATACTATGAAGCTCTGGGAAAAGGTTATTGAAGCCCGCTTAAGAAAAGAGAATAATATCTCGAAGAACCAATTTGGGTTTATGCCAGGGCAATCTACGACAGATTCTATTTACCTTCTAAAGAGGCTCATGGAGATACTTAGAGCATACAAAAGGAACCTTCACAGGGTCTTTATAGACTTCGAAAAAGCCTATGGCAGAGTCTCTAGAGAGCTCATATGGCATGTTTCAGAGAAGAGTAGGGACATGTGGATATTATTAAGGACATCTATGAAGAAGTAGTGGCAAGTGTTGGAACTGCTGAGGGCCAAAGTAGTAAATTCCCAATTATAGTTGGGTTGCATCAAGGATCAATGCTAAGCCCTTATTTGTTTGTGCTCATTATGGATGATTTAACCAGGCACATTTAAGATGGGGTCCATTGGTGTATGTTATTTGCTGATGACATTATTCTGATTGATGAGACAACTGAAAGGACTAATGCTAAGCTGGAACTATAGAGATCAAGTTTAGAATCAAGAGGTTTTAAGATAAACAGAATAAAGACAAAATATATGAAGTGTAACTTTAGCCAAACTAAGACAGTAGATGATGTTGTGAAGCTTGAGGAGTGGGAACTGCCACAAAGTAGTTGTTTTAGATACCTGGGGTCAACCATTAACAATGAGGGAGAAATAGAGGATGATGTTTCTCACAAAATTAAAGTAGGATGGATGAAGCAAAGATGTACTACGGCAGTGTTGTGTGATAAACACATGCTGATTAAACTTAAAGGAAAATTCTACCAGACAATGATTAAACCAGCTATAACATATGGGGTAGAATGTTGGGCAAGACAAGTAATGTAGATAAGTTGGGCATAACAGAGATGAAGATGTTGAGGGGGATAAGTGGTAAGACAAGGAGAGATAGAGTAAGGAATGATTGTATCAAAACTGATTTGGGGGTCGCACCAATCCAGGAGAAGCTCCACGAGAGTTGTTTGAGGTTTTATGATCATATCCAACGAAGACCCATGGATGCACCAGTAAGGAGGAGTGACCAGATTCACATAGAAGGCGTTAAAAGAAGAAAGGACAGACCTAAAATGCCTATAGGGGAAGTGGTGAGAAGAGATATGCAAAAACTAGCGCTCAACCCAAGTATGGCCGTAGATAGAACTGTTTGGAGGACAAAGACCTATGTAGCCGACCCATTTTAAAGGGATTGTTCCGCAGATAGAACTTCTTCATTTTTCTTTTATTACTCTTATTGCCTTCTCTTTTCTTATTATCTACGCTTCTATCAGATCCATGTAGCCGACCCCATTTAGTTGGGATAAGGTTATGGTTGTTGTTGTTGATGTTGTTTATGAGACACATGCCTCATTCTTTAGGCAAATTGAATGCTTCACCTCACACTCTAGTGTTTTTGAACACCAAAAAGGAAGTATTGCAATGCGAATTAATAAAAGGTTATCACATCGTCATTGCTGCATGAACAACATTAATTATTGGGTCACAAATAAGCAATTCAGAATTCAGAGGAACTATGATCCACAGCAAGATAATTTATATTAGGGTTGTCTAGAAATTCTCAACCCGTTTCCCAACTCAACAAATAACTAGACTCCAGTAGATGAATGAAAAAGAAAGTAGAAGTCAATTTCATTTCAATAGGTGAGCCAATTCATGTGGTATACAAGCTTAGTTGGAGTGCATATAATATGTTTATCAAAATCAGATTGAGGATCCCAAATATTAAGTCAACACAGAGTAGGGGCTCATGCATAAAATGGCTAAACCAAACCTACTGATTTGGTGGCATTGGCACTTGTTTTTGTCATTGTGGAGTATATCTATATTAGGATGAATGGTTACATTACAAAACTTTTGGAGTCATGGAAGCAGGAAAAGCCTACAAAGAAGGGGCTTTAGAATATAATGTCTTAGGACAAAAAGAGAAATGGAGACACAAACAATGCATAACCTTTCGTTTTGGGGTTAAACTTTCACCAAGATAATTTGACACTCTTCACCTTTCTGTTCTTTTCTTTTCTATTCAATCCATTATTTATGGTTAACAGAAATATATATACAAGAAACAAAATAAAAATACATGAATACATTGAAATGTAGATGATCGTCTTTTACCCTTGGAAACAAAAAATAATTAGAAAAATAGAAGCATAATGGTAAATTCCATCTCATTCATAATCCTTTCCTTACATCTTTAAATTTCTAATATTTCTTGTCTCAAAAAGATTTATGCACAAAATGGATGCGATGTTTTGACTTGTATTTAAGTGCACAGATGGCATAACAATATATGATGAAGACATTTCAATGTAAGAAAAAGCTATAAAAATGGTTGATTCTGTTTTCCAGGTGAATGCTAAGATGTACGCACAGTTTTAAAAAAAATCAGATTAGCTAATTTGGATCGAAATCAGCCATGACCAATCCCAATTCCGAATGTTCTGGAGCGGCCAATTATAGGGCTTTTGGGACCGGATCGCTGGGTTTTCAGATCTGAGCGGCCGATTCTAGGGTTTTTGTGACAATTCCGAGTTTAAAATCCTTGGTTGTATGTCAGACAGCACTTGTTACAATCCAGGCAGCATTATTTTAGACAATCTGTGCTAAAGTAAGCACTCCTTAAAAGATGGTGGTAATTGAAAGAAAAGCAAAAAAATCCTTCTCAGGAGACCACTTGTGAATGACATGCTTACATGGTAGATACACTCACCTGCTGTACTAAACGGGAAAAACGAGATTTTGGTACAGCAATAGTTCTCATTTTCCTAAAGGAGTGAGGAAGACGAAGGAAACTGTTTTGAACCTCAGATGTGGTCACCACCAACATATCTGTGCTTCAGAAAAAAACAGAGATGGGGCACCCCACCTAAAACTAATAGTAGCAGCAAACGGGAACTCGGTGCAATTAATATAAATGTTCTGCATTCTCTTGAATGCTACGGCTTGTCATATTGTGAACTACTCCAGTAAATTATGATAACGACATGCACGGAAAAAATCAATACATTGTAAAAACCAAACTAAGTACAAATTCGAAAACTTTTTCGATGCTTGCAGTCGATGATTAATTGACAATAATTTTCAGAAAGCCTGAAGAAAATCTTCAACTACCATATCAACTGAAACCTACAATAATCACATGGCATAGAAGATACGAAAAAATCAAATCCCTTAATTTATCCCAGACGAAAGTGATTCCGATTCCCTTTCTACAAGAAAGATGATAATGAAAAGTCGGGCATTTGATCAAACGGAGAAAAGAAAAGAATAACGTGCAGAACTAACATATACTAAAGGAGCAGGACAGGGAGAGCACCTCTATGCCCGAGTTTACGAAACCTCGAAAAGACTGAAACCTTAGGCGCTTTGGCTTCGGCCCGTAGAGAAGAAGGAGAGAAAACATGGGAGACAAGGGAAGAAGAACCAGTACAGGTAGTTGGACAAGATGTAATGGAACTTTTCAGAAGGTGTGAACTATCTACAGGCAAAGCCACCAAATAGTGAGCAAACGCCATGGCCGAACTAAAGCAGTGGTGCAAAACTGCGTCTTAGAGACGGAGAGAGTGATAGAGAGAGACGTCTGACAACAGAGGAGGTTCGAGAAGGGCAAGATTTCTTTCAGTGTCCAACCGCTAAAGAAGACGACACTATCCGATCCAATAGCTGGAGCAAGATCAGAACATTCATAATGACGACCAGGTCCACCGGCCCAGTGGCAAACACAAAACCGAAGGTAATGAGCTATACCTACACGTGGCGCTCCGAAACCGTATATAGCCGATAAAACAGCGACTTATTGGGAGTCTGGAAGAGGCATTTCCTCGAACACCTTGTGCACTTCGTTTCTGGACATTTATTCTTTGAGATTTAGGAGAGCTTCTTAATTTATCTCATCGGAGTTCTCTTGCCGTGCCAGCGATCACGATGGAACACCACGACGTCATCGACTTCGTGGTTGAAGATGAAGACGAAGACGAGGACGATGGGGCTACTCTTACAACTACTGATGCCGGCGAAATGACGACGATCTCACGCCATTCGTTCTCAACGCTAGGTCGGACAGACGAAGGTTTTTCCATCGACATCATTGAGGTACTTTATTCTTATCCATCTCTCTTTTCTCTCTCTCTGTAAAATGCTGATGTGATCCCTTTGTAATGATTTGACAATCAGAATATTAAGGGAGACTACGGACTCTTTGTGTGGCCGTGCAGTACTGTGCTGGCCGAATATGTGTGGCAGCAGAGGTTACGCTTCTCAGGGACATCCGTGGTTGAGGTAAATTAGGATGGTTTCATGGTTGTTTTGGGGAGTTTACAGTTATATATGAATTATAATTACATTCTACACTTATGATTCCTTTTTGAGCTTGCAATTAGTTTTATCTGATAGGATAATAAGAGATTATGCCAATTCTCACCTAGAGGAACCAGAGATTACACTTCTGATTCCTTTTTGTTTTCTTGGTATTTACTGCTTCTGTGATTACCCTTCTTTTTCTTATGTTCCTGAACTGTTCTTCATTTATAACCATTATCTTGATGCAGCTGGGGGCTGGAACTTCCTTGCCTGGATTAGTGGCTGCAAAAGTGGGTTCAGATGTCACACTGACAGACAACTCAAACAGATTAGAGGTATTATATCCTTTAATAACATGCACAGTCTTAATGACTTGTTATGGTTGCATGAGAGCATAACAGTTTTAAATTTTATTTTGTTCCTTGTATTTAGCTATGGTGAACACTTCTCGTGCTTCCTGAGACATTGTGAACCTCACTTTAGTTGTTCAATTCTAAATTTTAATAGTCAAAATGACTCAACCGTCCTTCACATGATATTGTAATTCTTTTGCCCATCAGACCACATTCAGGGAAAAATTGTGTTTCACAAATGACTAGCCTTCCTTATAAGCTTTTGGCCAATTTAAACTCTGCTGTCAAACTAATTGGAAACCTTGACTAGAGAGATTCATATTTAGAAGAGAGAGATTTCTTTAATGATCAGATTTCAAAGACTGCTCCATGAACTAAACCTTAAAGTTGTTAATTTCCCATTTTCTCTTTCATTTTTGAGATTTTTGGAATATGACCTCTTAAAATTTCAGAGTTTTGAAACTGCAGGTACTGGACAACATGAGAGGGATGTGTGACCTCAATAAAGTCAGCTGCAAAGTAAATTATCACCTCATTCCTGAAATACGTATGCAGTTATGATCTGGTATTTGTCAACTATTGGGAATATCATTGATATACATTGTCTATTTACAAGCTACCCTTACAACTTTTAAGAGGTTAACAAGGAAAATACTATAACAGAGGATTCTCGCATCTACTAAACCATATTTATGAGACTCTAATATCCATTTGGATCTCATTGTGACGGGAGAGGGACAGAACATGCTAGGAAAAGAAGATGAGAACAATAGTGATTTAAAAGATCCAGCGTACTGTTTCCTCTTTGTAGATTAGCAAAAACTCTGGAAGGAAATTTTAGAACTAACAAAAGTGCTTGAGGGTAAGTGAATTATAGTGTCTTCCCCTGAAGATGGATTTGGTCAGATGCTTGTAGTCATCAAAAATTTTTTTTTTTTTTTTCACCCAAAATTTGTATATCTGTGTCACTGTGTTTGTCTTTTGTTTGTTGTTGTTATTGTCAAGGAGAGTGAGTTGAGTGTGAGTATGGTAGGTGACTGCTGACCTTATGCTTTCTGTTTTTCAATTTTTCTGTAGACCTATCAAATGTGTGCTTTGATGTCATTGGCACACCATCCTTGTGGTTTTGGTTGCAACAAATAGTTCTTTAGCTTTCCCTTTTTCAGATTGTTATGTTGTTCCTTTTTGTAGGTATTGGGGCTCACCTGGGGAGAGTGGGACACACCCATATTCAGTTTGCAACCAGATATTGTTCTTGGAGCTGATGTTTTATATGATAGTAGTGGTATGATTTTTAGCTCTGCTAGTTGTTTACCTTATTCTCTATCAGTGTATTGTTAAGTGCATCCTTGTATGTTGGTAAGACTTCGATGATCTCTTCGCAACGGTGACATTTCTTCTCCAAAATTCTCCTGGATCAGTCTTTATAACAACATACCATAACAGGAGGTTGTATAAGCCACTTTATTTTTAATGTGATTTTACTTATAAAGAGAGAAATTCTATGAGATCCACTGTCACTCATCAACATTAGTCTGTCACTGTACAGTGGGCATCATCTTATCGAATACTTGATGGTGAAATGGGGCTTAAAATGTACAAAGCTTCTAGATGCCTTCTCATTCATGCCCTCCTCCAAGACATCTAATACAAGTGGCAGCATTCAATTGGCAGAGATCATGTTAGATCTTCAACAGCCTCAGGTAATCAACAGATTTGATACTGTAGTAGGTGTAGTAAGCATCTAAGTGGTGATTCTTACCTCACTTGGAAGCATCATCACACCATCTGGTAGATGATTGGTTATTCACCTTTATCATTCTTTGGACATTTGAGATAATACAGAGAATCATCAAAATTAGTTGTTCCTCTCTGTTGTCTGGTACTTTCAGGTAAAACATGACCTTTTCTTGGCATATATAGGGGCACCCACCACGAGATGGTGAGTCCGAACCTCCTCATGTCATCCAGGTCATGCCATAGGCATAAGCTTGGTGGGGCATTAATCTTGTTATGCCAGGACCAATAGACCTCTCAGGAATGCTTACCTCACCCTTCCCCGCTTCATTTACTGCACTAATTTGATATCTAGAATAGCACAGCTGCAATACTTTTTTCTCCCACAAACCTTGTGTTTCTTTCTAGAGACTCTGCCTTTGATATATTTGTAATATGTTCATTGCAGGGTGCTTCTGCAATCTGAGTCTAATGGTGGCACCAAAATCTGAATTGAGAGGTAGGGTTGGTGACACTGCATGGAGGATGGGAGATGGAGAAGACAAGGAAAAATAGAAAAGTGCTTCCTCCCCGAAAATTACTCCTAGATGCCACTGGTTCCAACTTGGACTACTGTATTGGGTAACTGGAGCCATAACTTGCCCTTATGAACTGCCTGCTGTAGAGAACCAAAAGCCATTTCCATTTTGTCTTATTAAATTGGCTGGAGCCAGATCAACCAGGGTTAGTCTAATTCCAAGTTACTATATTTTAGAATACTCAAAAGACCAAATGCATGAATTTCATTGCTGCTTTGCAAGGATAAAGTAGTGAAATATTGGAATCTTGAGCATACAAACTGCTGGAAAAATGTGGTTCACCTTGGATCAGGTGGTCAATCAGGTATTGCTAGAATCTATTTCCCATGATATGAAAACCACCACATTCATTCTCTCTCTCTCTCTCTCTCACACACACACAAAGCAACAGCTTTTCCCTTTAAAATGGTCTTCTACTAGCCCTGGGACTCCTATTTTCCACCACACTCGAGCCAAAAACTTGTTCTCTCCAAGTGTTCTTCTCAAAAAGGATGAATTTGATGGGAAGGAACTTGTAGCAACTTCTATTCTTTTGTCAAGTAAAGATCAATGATGGAAACATTTTTCTTACGGTCCATATAAGGTCATAAGATCCTTCAAATGGCATGTCAAGCAAAGATCATTGATGCATTGTAGCCATACGATTAATTCTGGTCTTAAAATTTGACATACATGGTTCTAAGATTCATTGAATAGGTAAAATTGCTACACCAGCCATCTATTGATTTGACTCTAATTGAAAGACAAATCAACTAAATGTAGGAAGATATAGTTAAATAGGTCACTCAGACTCGATATGATTTTAGATAACAGAAAAATATGAGAAAAAGACTTAAACTGGATGACACATTAACAGTTTTGCCTTAAAATGAAATAAATAATATGAAAGAAAAATTATCCATTTAAGCAATTAGTAAACAAGCCTGGGTGAACGGGGTAAAGATAGTACAATAAAGAAAGGGGGGCGGGGGGGGGAGAATAACCAAAATCAGTGGGTAGCCACTTGAGAGCTGCCACAAGGCAGATTCCTTAGATTTATGAAGCTTCTCTGAGAGTCCCGGTTAGAGTAGCATGCCCAGATGAAAATGAAACAAATGAATTTCAGTCAGAATATCAGGTCGAGCTGCCTCTTTCCATGAGGAAATCTCCTATATCAAGCCCATAGATGGAATAACCCAAGAGTTGCAGTGGACGACATCTATGGTCAATTGAAGAAATACTATTGGATGGGTCAGGAAATCTCTCTCAACTTCTTGTAGTCTTCAAGGCTCAACAGTGAATTCTTGCTCTTAAGCCAATCGGTTGGTCTGGGCATTATAATTGCTATATATCCTTCTCTATGCGCCTGTGATGCAAAACTAGAAAGGGCGGTTAGAAGAGAGAAACAGAGGAGCATCCAAATACACAAACACAAGCATCCACAATGTACAAATGGCTACGTCCATATTTAAAGCAGAGCAAGGCTATATACTGTATGAATACAGGATGTCATTCGGAATAAAGACAAGGAATTCATTACTATCTTGAACCTATGGTATACATGCGAAGGGATGAAACCCTGAATTGAACTCGGCCTGGAACATAGTTCGGTAATCCAACCATGTATGCCATGCTTACTGCACAGGAATGTACACATCCTTGAGGCCACCACTAATCTGTTTTTCTTTCAACTGGTTCACTTAAACTGCTTCATCAGCCGTGATTCTTCAGTGAGAGACCTCATATTTCTTTAAGAAAAATGCTATCATCCATCAATATAAAACATGATGAATATTAAAATATATATATATAAAGGAAGAAGGCTAGTACTTTCCATATTAGGAAAAACAAATCCTTCTATTATTTACATTTAGCTTTCACCTGGCCTGGATCTACCATGTCGTGCCATTCAATAAGTGCATCAGTAATAGACTTGGGAAATACTTTACACAATACTGGATAACAATTCAGTCCCCTCCTAACTGGGAATAGGGAAGTCATTTACAGCTCATGAAAGGCAATGATCACATATAGTCCATGAAGAAGACTAACAACAATAACAACATCTACTACAGTCACTACAATCAAATTCAAGGAAATGTATGTCATAAATAACATGAAAAATTTCAATAGTTTTCTATGGTATGCACTTCCATGGTTCTTATCATATTGTATAGGTCAAGTTATCATGATACAAGACTATTACATTAGCCTCTATGGAAGTATAGATAATTCTCACCGATGAGTTCAGCAATCCTGGCTGGTCAATTAGCCTATCATTCACTTCCAATAGAGAGCCCTTTACACAACATCTGCAAACAGCCACCAATAACTATAAATTTTGGGGGGGAAAAAAAGGCATCAATGATTAGAAGGGGAAAACTTTAAAACAGAAACAGAAGACAAAGTAGTATCGGACCTCACAATATAGGAAGCATCACTTGTGCACACTTTACACAAAGCTGTGTTAGCTTCAAAGTGTTGTGCATTCTGCATGAGAACGTAATGTATATAACACACAAAATAAAATCTAACGAAAACAAAATAAAATAAAATCCTAGAACATGCTGAACCCAAATAAAGACAACAGCCTTTGGCTTCTCCATAGATAGAAAATTGGGAACCCACATCTCTCCACAGGTTGGAGCATGAGCTGATGTTTAAGAAAACATACCAACACCTTTTTCTTTTTGGTAAATAAAAAAAACATAACACCACCTTAACGGTTCAGCCTATTACCAATACATACAGGCATATGTAAGTGTAACTCTTGTGATATTTACCCAACTCCACTGCAACATCAGTAATGATATTATGGGCAAAATGACTTGGTATCATTCTTACACCCAAACCTTTCTCAGAATTCACAACAATGATTATATCCTTTCTCATGTCTCTCCTTTATCTAATTAAAATGGAATAGTGATCAGAAGCATCCCAAAATGCATGCAAAGATGATGCCCTGAGGCAAGCTTAAGTCAGCTCAACTACTACCGAAAGGACACTAAAGTTTGGTTTCAAAAAACATTTCAAGTAGCATGTTTTCGTTTTAAGATTATCAAATGCAAACTTCAATAGTTATAATTTTATAATTTATTTTATTTATTCAATTATGAATTATTAATTAAATTGCAATTCTCATCAGACTAATGCTCCATGCCTCGAGGCTTACACAATACGTTTTAGGTAAGGGAAATGACTTAAGTCATGCCTTCAGAAGCCCTATACTTCATTTGAAATAAATTCCTGGAGCATGTTCCAACCCAAATATATAATGTGATATTAACTAATGCAAGAGAAAATTCCAATCATTTTGTCACACAAATGTTTCCTTTCATTCAAATCCACATTTATGAATGTGAAACACGATAAAATCCATCAATGGAATGAAAACATACAGTAACATAGTAATGTAGGAATGGATTTGACAACCAAACCAGCCCCAACTGCAGGAACTTTTAAACTAAGAACAACCAAGAACCCAATATACCAGCAATAATAAATCAGCAAAAAGCAATAATAAATCAGCAGTCCATCAATCTCAGTGTTTCAGAATTTCTGTAGCTGAATAGAGACCAGGAAAAACAGAGGCTTAGTAGTCCAATAACAGAGGCTGAACCATGAACAACAGCTACCAATTTTAATACATCAACAGCTGGAACAATCGAACCAGAATTCTGGACAGAAGTGAGTTAGAACAGAGATCAACCAGATTTGAAAGATTTAATATATCAGACAATCCCCTGGTCAGATTACTCTAAAAGTTGGATCGAGTCTTCCATACAACAAGGGTAACACTCGACCAGAAACTCAAAGCCATCGGGTGGCCAGAACTCCAAATAGACTAGGTCAATAGAATAGGAAACAAAGAGCTTAACCCAGAAATTTCTGCAGAAAAATTCAGATTACTTGCCTGTATTGCTGGAGAAGAGAATCCAATAAGAGAACCAGAAAAGAAAATACCCACCCGGACTTCTTGCCGCAGAGTGTCGATCGGATCACACACCAATCCCTAACCCTTGATCAAACACAAAGGTTTAGCCATGGAGAAAACCCAGCGGCAGCAGCATAAAACTTCTTTTTTTTTAATTGTAAAAATCGTCTCTCTATGATGAGAGCTCTCCTTTATTTATAATAATGATGGGGAGGGTTTACAACTAATAGTAACTCAGAGTTACTAAATCTGAGTTACTAAAAATTGATTACAAGAAGTTACTAAAAACTAGAAATTAGAATCTAATGAAAATAGAAACTAGTCTAGACAGAAATTAGAAACTAACAATGACTTGAAATTAGAAACTAATATAGGTACTGAAATTAGAAACTAAATAACCCCATCTAAAAAGGAAACTAAAGAAAAGGAAGCAAATCACTGAATCCCGTATGCAACCTTAGAACCCCTAGTTTAGACCCATAAAAGTAGCCCAATATGCTCCAAACCACATGGACTGAAGGCCCAACACGTATACAACCCAACCCTAAGCTTATTCCTAATAAAACAAGCCTAGTTTGGTGAAGAATCTGCATCACATAGAACAACCACTGAGATAATTTGGCCACATGCAATAAAAGCAATGCCAGAGCTGGTGAAAAGGACTTGAGATAGATAAAGAGGAATTGACGATAGGAGTAAAGTACCTTCATCCTGGTGAGATTTAAATAAGGACTTTACTGGTGAAAAGGACTTGAGATAGATAAAGAGGAATCAACGATAGGAATAAAGTACCTTGATCCTTGTGAGATTTAAATAAGGACTTTACTAATGAAATTCAAAAGGAATAAAGGACACCATGATGTTTGCCAGAGATTCAACCAGGTAGAGAAATTCCTTTGGACGCCAAAATCTAGTAACCAGCTGCTCAGCCACTATTCTCGAGTCTTGACAGGGAGAGAAGGGGCAAGGATTATGAGAAATCAAGTTGGGCTGGGAGAAAATAGGAAGTCACTTTGTGAGCAGGGAGCATAATAGCATATATACTATATAACCCTAGGTCATTGATGACATGCGCAAGAGAAAAACAAGTTTGTTTCAGTCATACTAACCAGAGAATTTACATTCATAAAAATACAAAGTGAATTGGACAGGTAAGACAATGATGATGATGCCAAAGATAGATCACCTGGACAATGGGGATGTTCTTCAAGGCTTCAAGCCTCATCTAATAAAGCTCAATCCTCATGCTGCCAGGTCTACATCCTCCTACAGCCCTCTATAAACAAGTAGGAGTTCACTACCATCAGGGCTTGTTAAGATCCCTCAACCTAGCAGGATTGAGGCAATCAGTGTTTAAGACACCACCACCAGAGATATTCTACTAACGATGGCAGTATGCCAGAACAAATGCCTCATTCAGATGTAGTATACATGAGCATGAATGGCCATAGTAACCACCTATCAGTAATTAGGACTCCCATACACTTTGGGGTGAGAAATTCAAAACAAGTTAAATGTAGTCAAGGGTCTCAAAGAAACATGAACTGACTTATGTTTAATAGAAGATATGAACCTAATAGAGAGGAATGGAAAAACAGAATTCATGTATCTTACCTGAAATAGTTGGGTTAGACTAAGTTGAGTTGAGCATCTGATAAGAAGATGTAACAGCACATGCAAATCAACATCACTGAGACCTGCACCTTCTATTTGTGAATTAACACATCA
This sequence comes from Macadamia integrifolia, assembly GCF_013358625.1. Classification (NCBI taxonomy): domain Eukaryota; kingdom Viridiplantae; phylum Streptophyta; class Magnoliopsida; order Proteales; family Proteaceae; genus Macadamia; species Macadamia integrifolia. The sequence goes on along the minus strand of NC_056563.1, from coordinate 27,062,665 downwards.
TAGGTGACCACTGAAATAAGGTATTTCACTAACTAGTTTCCGTGATGTATTTTTGAACAACCTCCACTCGTTAGTAGAGGTTGAGAGTTTTAGGAATTTATCATCACCAAGTTTTAGAGTTTTCCATAATTGCTCCCATTCTAACTCTGTCCAATCCCTCGGTTACATCATTTGCTTCAACTAAAGAAGCTTAATGATAGCTGGCTAAAGAAAAGCTCAAAAAATAATCAATACCACTAATTTGTTATAATCAATCAATTTACAAGTGGATGAACTATATGAATAAAGAGAAAATAACAGGAAAAGAAAACTCTAGACATACAACATTCGTGCCAAAAATATGCTAATAAAATTGCCAGAAACTTCCCGAAAAGTTTCAGTGCCATCCATAATCAATGTAACCTTCAAAACATAAGCTTTGGGCCACTATGTGTAGATTTCACTCGGCATGTCAGAGCACCAAGTCCCAAAAGCTAACAACCCAATTTTTTCTTACCCAGGACTACAGCCAATTCACTACCAACAAACTAACGGATCAACACTACTACTGTAAAACCGTCAATACCCAAATTGAAGAACACATTTGGTCAAAGAGAATGAAAACTACCTTTTTACGCTTTCCAGTGACCTTGATCTCACTCCGATTAGACTTCCCCACATTGAAATCGACTGCGGTAACTCCTTTCTCCTTTAAAGCCACATGGGTCGGAGCCAAGCCGATTACGCATAACCTGTAATCAAAAAATTGAATTTTTTTTTTATGAATAATAAGAAGAAACAAATGAACAAGGAAAAGTAGAAGGAGAAGAACTAAAAACCCATGAAATTATACCCGTTTGCATGGCGATAAATGTACTGATCGTGTGCTGGCTTCATAAAATCTGAAAAGTGATAGAGCTATGAAAAATCTTGGAGAGAGAGAGAGAGTTAGGGTTTAAAGACAAAAGCTTGGTCTATTAGAGCGTAACCTGGAGCGAAGTAGCAAACGAAATTGGCCTCGACCGCAGAAGGAGGGGTAACTGGGAGGTCTCGAAGATTTGGAACCACAAGCTCGTGTAGTTCCTGTTCTTCTTTTGATCTTTCTTGTTCGGACGAATTGACACAAAAAGAGGCAGAGGGAGTGTCATTTTTGTTGTTGTAGTTGTCGGAGTCGTCCATGGGAAACTAGCCAAAAGAGGAAGCGCCCAGTGAGAGAACAGAACAGAAGCTACAAATTCCTCAAAAACCATAGGGTTTTGCCAAGAATTGATGTAACGGTTGGATTGGATCGGATCGGATCGGATCCTTCTCTTCGGAGCAGGGTTTAAGCCTTTAAGGGTTCGGTATCTAGATAGGTCCCGATTAAATCCCCGGGTTCATGTTCCGGGCCTTCCGGATATATCCGAATCGGAATTGATGAAAAATCAAAATCGGCCCAAAAGTTGCCTTAACCCTAAATTTTGGATTGGAATCTACCGATCCGGATGGGCCAGAATCAGGATTGGCTCGGCTTTAGTAATGGCCCACTAACGTGAGGTGGCCTCAAGTTTTGAGTCCACATATTAACGTTGTGTAGGTATGCATTTTCGGAATGCATTCTAAAGCGAGAACATAGAGAAAAATTGAGTTTTAGAATGTGTTATAGACTTAAGGCCCGTTTGATTTTGTTTCTCCTGTTTCTATGTTTCTGTATCTAGAAACAACAGAAGCGATTTTTGCCGCTTCTGTGCTAAGAAACGATTTTTTGAAATACAAAAAAGTGTTTGATTTTTCTGTTTCTTGAAACTTTTTCAACAGTATAGTTGAATGCAATACATGAGTGAAGACATGACGTTAGAGGAATGCAATTCACGAGTGAAGGCATGATGTTGGAGTTGTAGGTATACTTCATGAAGATGAGCTTTAGAAGGATGAAGGCAATCCGAAACTGTGAGATTCACACAACCAAGTTGGAATCACTGCATTTGGATAGCGAGAATTTTCAACAATGGGTTGGGAGTTTGGGTAGGTCAAGTGAAGTATCGGGCTTTTCACAATTTTTATCGCTCCCACTTGTTTCTATAAATAGAAAGACAAGTCTAACTTGTTTTTCCATTATTATTTCTAGAGATAGAAATAAACATAAATTTCTATTTATATTTCAAAAAACAAGTGAAACGAAACAGAAAAATCAAATGATTTTTTGTGTGTTTTTCCATTTCTTAGCACAGAAAAATGGGAAAGCCATTTCTGGAAACAAAATCAAATGGGACCTTAGAATCTATTTCAAAAATACATACCAAACACAACTTAAGAGTGAGGGTATGTACTAAACTTATCAAAAAAAAAAAAAAAAAAAAAAAAAAAAAAAAGAAAAGAAAAAGGAAAGGGCATGCATTACGTATCAATGTATCATAATACCACTAAGCTTCTTAAATATACGACTATGGCTACTCGTTTTGAATCTCTACTTCAGAATCTCTATCTGGTGTCAAGTAGTCTTTCCTTGATAGCTCACCTTGGCGTGAACGTCATCCCTTCCATGTGAAAGGAATATGGGTGAAAGGATTACGGGTTAGAAAGATCCAACAACCAAAGATGTTCGATTTCTCTCCTTCTTTGTGCATGTGGGTGTTGCATTAGAGAAGAAAAGTAGAGTGAAAAGGAAAAGGATTTTAAGCATATATCTATCGATAAAATTGAAAATGTAAGAAATGAAGAAAAGCACATAACATATATGAAATATGACCCCGGTATGACCCTGTCTATACGGTTGGTGAGTAATGAACTTAGTACGAACCATAAACTTGAACGTCCTAAGTTTGACTCCCACTAGGCACACCTTGGGCCACTCACACAAAAGATGTGGATTTAAAATCGAAACAGCTTATTGAAATCAAGCCGAGTCGTTAACATCGAAACTGTAAAACCATTTAGTAAATGATTCGGTTCTGGTTTCAAGTTTTAGGCTGATTAGCTTAATGGATTGAAACCGAACCGAGCCATTTAATCCATTGGTTTCAAACCGAATTGAAATCGTAAAAATTGAACTGTTTAAACCGTCAAAATCGATTCAATTAACCCATTTAAAGATTAAATAAGGTAATTACAAAATATCATTAGTATCTCATTTGATTCAAAGATTGAGTGTTGCAAACCAACAAGTAATTCTAGAGGTAGCTTGCTCATTGTTTGGAATGCCAATTAAATTAATCCAACGCACTAAGTAGAATGTAGATTGATAAAAATGCAATTTTTGCTTATACCATGGCATATTAAATATATATTTTCCAATATTATAACACATTATGGGGGGGGGGGAGAAGAAGAAAATCCCTGCTGTAAGCATTACTTACTGACTTGTTAAATGAACTTAAGACTATTTCTATCAAAATATTTTCTTTTGCTTAGTTGTTTGGTTGTTTTGACAAAACATAATGGTTTGTATTTTACATTCTCAAGATTGAATCGTTTATCACCAAAAACAAATTTTAGTAAACATGCGAATAAACTAGCAAACTGATTGGTAACCGTTTAGAAACCTTATAGAATAAATCGAAACAAAAACCATGGAAACCAAAACCGTTTACTAAATGATTGTGGTTTCAGAAAGTGCAACCGTTTAGTAAATGGTGCGGTTTTGATTTCAGCCAAAGTATATGTGAACCGAACCGAATTGTTTAAATCAAAACCAAACCAATTAACACCCTTAACACACACGGGGTGTTTAGTGCTTTTCATTGCTTTCAGTGAAAGTTGAATGGCTCTCATTCAACCCCGATATGACCCGATCCATGTGGTTGTGGGGTCAATATGGGCCCGGAGGACTAATCAGGCCAAAGGCTTGGATACCCAATGTTAGCAAAATATATATATATATATATATATGAGAGAGGGATAGGTATGCCGCTGATATCAAGTATGTTAACGGATAACACCAATAGGAACACATGATAGAGTATCATTCAGGAAGGATATGAGGGTCATTTCAGAAAAATGGAAGAAAGAGAGAGACACAATGGGTGCTAGCATACATGATATCGGCGACATACCCAACCTTTTCCCTATATATATATATATATATGTGTGAAATATGACCCAAATATAATACTTTTATGAAACTTGAGGTACCTGAAACATAATATTTCAAATGTAAAGTACCTTAGGTGTAATTTCTCAAAACATTAGGCCTCGAGTTGTATTTTACCGTAATGTTTTTTATCCGACTGGGCAAAATCAGGACCGGGCTCATTTCCGAATCGCTGCCGGGTTCGGTTTCAGAGTTGAGCCTTGACTTCTCACTTAAGCCTTCCGAAGTCATGACTCACGTACATCGTCGAGAGTCAAAGTAGCCATACGACCCTACGTCCATATATCAAAGCGAGAATTCCTTTATAACGGCTGGATTGGTGTGATCCATGCCTGGGCCCCACCGTTTATTCCAATCCGGATGCTCTCTGTTAAGGGGTTCTCTCGGTTAGAGCGTTCCCGTGGGAGAAAAACCCTAGAAAAGCCCCATCAGCCACCACTCTACCCTCTACTCCCTCTCTCGCTCGCTCGCTCGCTCGCTCGCTCTCTCTGGTTTTTTTTTCCTGCCCTCTGGAACCCTAATCCTAACCTCTCGAATTGATCTTTGTTTGCAATCGCCGGCGAAAATGACTTTAACAGGTCGATTCCGGGAGCTCATGAAGAAATACGGGAAGGTCGCTTTGGGCGTCCACTTCTCCGTCTCTGGTGCCTCTATAACGGGACTCTACATCGCCATTAAAAACAACGTTGACGTCGAATCTATTCTCAGCAAAGTCGGTATATCCGGTGTGGCGAAAGAAGAATCCAAGAGTATTGAAACATCGATGCCTCAATCCGAGACTCCCGATGGATTCGCCCTCGAAGAGACGCAGGAACTTTCCATCCCATCTGATCAACAGTTGAAGAAGAGGTCTCGGACGGCCGAGTTGGCGGCTTCCAGTGGCGGTGCACTTGCCTTGGCTGTTCTATGCAACAAAGCTTTGTTCCCTATCCGGGTTCCGATCACTGTTGCTCTCACTCCTCCGATCGCAAGATTCCTGGCGAGGAGAAGAATTATTAAGAGCCATGGACATTAAATGGTGAAAGCTTGTATCCATTTGATTATTCATATATGTACTCTTGATATTTGAATCCAGAAAGAAGCTAGTTGGGGAAGACGAGAGGAGAATTTCCTTCAAACTGGTAAAAGTTCAGTTCGGCTCTTTTTAAAACTTGTGTGTGTGGATTCGATTTTGTTCATAAATTCTGGCTATACCCAAATGAAAACAATTGAATGCGTCTTCTTCTTCTTCTCTCACATGTACTTCTGGTTTCTTTATTCGTTTGAATTTCTGTGAGGGAGATTAGGTTCATGCCCATTGTTTCAAGGGTAATCTGGTACTGTCGTCTCTCAGTTTATGCATTAGAGATGATTTTTCCAATCGAAAAACTTCTAAATAACCTAAATAGTTCTTGATGATTAAGGGTTTACCTTTTCCCACCAGCCCTGAAGAATTGTTGCTTCTCCTTTCTTCTGAAGGAATAGGGACAATCTCTTTCAGAATCTGGACATTGAGACCTCACTTCCATGATGAAAAAGGAGTAATTTGTTTGCAGGTAGAGCTGGAAATTTGGCGTTTCAAGTGTTTTGTTTGATTTGCACCCGAAGTATTCAGGTTAAGTTGTTCCCTTAAATTTTCACCCAGGCTGCCATTCACATCTGCATCTCCTTTCTTCAATCACAAGCAATGATGGGCAAATAACCAATGCACAATTCACAATATCAACAGATCCATTCCACGACTGTCAGTTGATCTTCCTCTTTCATTCTCTGCAACTCATTATTGTTAAGTTAGTCAAGAAGCTGGATCGTGAACAAAATGCCCTAGATAAAAACTAGGGATAATTGGCTACTTTTAATGGGCATTCTTCCAATCAGTTATTGGGGTTAACCTCCAATCTTGACTTAATGAGGTTTGATATGTAAGCTTCCCCTCAGAGGTCAAAATAATCAAACTTACGTGCCTGCAACACAAATTATTGAAGAAAAAGATAATCAACTCTGGACCGAGTTACTCTTCACCCACATCATCAATGGAGAGGAAAACTTAATCCATCAATGTTTAAACTTTAGAGCATCTTTTAAGCTGGAGCTGAGGAAGTTGAAATTTCTTTTAACCACTTGATTTCAAGACATCCGAAATATGATCACCTGGTGACTAACCCAGGCATCCGAAGTTGACTCCTACTTGATCAAACGCTTCGACTAGTCGAGCCATAGTTGAGTACTAGTATATATAATGTCGTTAATGTTGTGCTATAGTCAACGAAGTTTTTGAGATCCTTGATGTTACTGTGATACTAATCTTTGAATTTTACTTCAGTTTTAGCATGAGAAGAGTAAATGGTTCATCACTTCATCTTGATATCATGTTGACACCCCAAGCTTAGCATATGTCCATTCTTATCCAAGCCTCTGATCCCGTTTGCTTAAAGGGTAGTATGGAGTGGGATAGTCTGATGCATGCATCCCACATACTGGTGGAGTGAAAAACCACAATGGGTAAGGAAATGTTAATGGATTGAAAGTCTCTATTTACAGTTTCCACAATGGAGAAAGTTTTCCTTCTCTTGTTGAGTAGATGTGTAAAGGAATAAGGTACAGACCCTACTCCATGAATTAATAGTGTAAATGAATATGGTTGAAATTTGTAAGAGTACGATTGCAATTTCTTTGGTGACATTAAGATACCTTGGGATTTTGTAAAGAATGGCAAGTCGATTTTTTTTAGGTATACTTTAAAACTAGATTAGGTTGCATCACCATGAGTCTATAAAAGTTCCTGAATGAAACAAAATTTACTGACTGGGCTAGCATATAGGAAATGGCTTCATACTAATTAAAGTCCAATGAGAAATAAAGCTGATCTAAGGTAGTGTAATTGATATTCTATGATTCTATGACCAGTATCTCTCCTAACAAGCCATAAAATCAGTATCAAGAAAAGGAAAGAAGAACCATCAAAGGAAAGGGAAGGAAGCGAAGAAAAGTCAAGAAGAACCTGAAAAGAGATCTTATTCTTGTATGTAATAAATCGATTTCCTAGCATACCATATCAATTTGAATGTGCCAACTACAGGTGAAAGGCTGATTGCAAGAACATATACTTGCTCCCAATCTCTGTAGTTTTAACAGAGATAAAAAATTTCACTGTGACACAAAGGAGACCCTGTAACTTTGCTCCAAAGAACTCCATCTGCTAAAAACAAAGAATGGAGAGGCATTACAGTTCAGACAAGCTCTCAAAGATGACAGAGGATGCCTCTTGCATGGATTATGCAAATCCGATATTTCTATAACAGCAAAAACTTATGTTGGGGGAGTCCTTGAAAACAAGCAACACCATAAATTAGAACAGCTGACCTTGAACCCAAGAACGAGATTTTGGGACGTTAGCTCTTTCTGAAGATAAACTCCACTATGACTGCTCCAGGTGCTTAAATTCATGACAGTCAGCTCCAACTTTTTTCAGTGCCATAAGTAGCTCAGGGAGTATCTTAGCCAAAACCAGCTTGAAACCTACAGAAGTTAAATTTCTCTCGCTCTGGTCACTTACGGAAGCATCCTTTGACAGAGAACCAATCAAATAGCCTTTCTTATAGGCATCACATGCTCTAAGGATGTAAGAACCACGCTTCTGGAAATGGTCTTTTATGAGCTCTTCGAAGTCCTAATACAATCAGAAAAATGGTTAAAATGTATTCATAAATTGTTAAAAAGCAAAGGCCCTCTGAGCCAACCACGAAGGGCACACTGGCACCTTCCATCTCTTTCCTCCTCACATGAAATGACCACTCTACCCTTCTATGTATGAAACCATGTTTTTGCTCCTCATTGGTGCACTACCCTATGCCGCTTGCTCAGAGAAACCTCCCCCATAGTCAAAGTATAAAAATGTGAATTCAAGAAACTGATGCAATTGATAAAAAAGGGTGCCATTGAAATGAATGATTTACTTTCACGAGTCCCTGCAAGCAAATCCTGTGGGGGATTGTCCTTAAGGTTGGGATCGAATCCTGCATTCATCTCCCACACGCTCCCCCCAGAGCCCCTCCCCCCTCCGCTCCAAAAAAAAACCAGTGTTTTCTTTCCCAAAATAAGAGGAATAGCCAAGAAAAATAAATAACGAAATATGTTCCTGACCATTTGGACATGTACTTTCAGAATTGTATCTCCTCGTCAAAATGCAATAAACCCTCTCACACCCCATTCCCAATAGACATGTTTTTTCTCTAGAGATGTCAAAAGAATTTACCATTACAATAACTTGTATTGCATCATTTAAACAAGGAAAATCCCACAACAACCCAAATTTCTACCACCTTTTTAAAGAGTGCGACCACAAGAAAATGCAGACAACCAGAAGACATGCATGAACTTTTTTCTCCTTTTTCCCCACCCCTTCTTGGCAATGTGTGTCTACCACAAACAGAGGTGCAAATCTTATCAAACTGTGCAATCAATGAAATCTTATCAGGTAGGTTACTGAAAAAGATTCAGCCAGTTCGTAACCTATTGATGTCTCTACAAAAATCAATGGATGACCATAAGGAGCATAACCAAAATAAGTGTACCACTTTAATCGGGAAGGAAGAAAAGTGCACCCCTGTAATATAATTTGTCTGTCCCACAAAGAATGTCAAGTATGATAAATCTCACGCTTTTAAGGGGAGCTTGTTATCGAATCAATCCGCATTCTTCACCAAGCATTAAATCCAACACCATCGCATGACTATTTCTCTTTCACTCCCTTTTTTAATGCATTAAACATGCTAAAGGTATTATGGGCAAGAAAGGAAATTTTAAAGAACTTCCTATCCCAATGAACAACGAATTGGGACATAGGAATCCTCCAAAACAGATCATCTTTGTGGGACCAAAGGGAGTAAAATGCAGTTGGTGGACCCAGATACACAGAAGTTGGCATCGAGAGTCAGACGTAGCCAAAACTAGAAGACCACGATGTGCCGCCAACCAAACTCCAAAATTTATCCAAGTAGGTCACAATGAATCCCATATTTGCATTGGAAAAGGAAGGATGCCAATGATATTTGTAAAATTTCACGTATTGGACAATTGTCATTGAACCATCTGTTATAATGTATAAGCAGTTAAGCACCCAAACTAATCTAATTGTTGAAGGTGGTTTCAGTAACCAACTTCGCTAGTTTTGAGAGAAGATATCTACGCAGTGATACCAAAAGACCAATTAATTCATGGAAGAATAAAAAATGCAGGTAATGGTGTGGCAGACCACAACCTTTTGGGTCCTGAATTGGAGACCCTTGGATCCCAACAAAGTAGAACAGTATAAATAAGACAGCCAACTCAAAGTGAAACACACAGAGACTTTGGTTTGAGGTTATCACCTTGGGAGGCCTTCGCAGCAGATGCATCATTGACTTGCAATTTAACAAGAAAGTGTTCTCATTGTAGGATAATGAATTCTTTTCTCCTTCCACAGTCCCAACTTGTTTATCATACCCAGCTTCATTGAAATATGGCTTAGAATTGAGCACCAAACCCTGGAGAGAAACCAGGACTTGAAGGATGCTCGAGGATGATGGGTCCCAGACTTCATTTCCTCGGCCAGCCCAGGTATTTAAAAGACTAAGGCAGACCTTGCCATCCTCATATAGATTAGGGTTTACCCTCCAGCCACCAGAATGATAATGCACTGACTGCAAGATCAAAGAAAGAAAACAGAATATCAGACCTTTTTGCAGCCCAAACCAAGGTTTTGATGCCTCAGAAGGCGTGGATGATTACTATTATGTAACAGTCCTTATATTCAGCTGTTTTATTTCCTATTCCTCAATATTGCATATATGAACTAATATAAAAAAATGATACTATCATAACTGCAAATGTCAAAATGAAATCAAAACAATTGTCGTAACAGGGAAACATTTAATAATGGGTGTTACTTTGTATGCCCATCATTTACACCAGAGCATTTTAGAAGTCATCTGAGAGTTATGCCTACGAGCTTCCTAAAGGCAAGGGTTAAAGAAAATGCCCCAAGGACCAACCTTGAAGCTCCATGCCTAAATGCGAGGCACATACAACATGCTTTTCATCATGAATTTGGGAGGTCCCAGCTGCTTCATACATGGTCCATAATAAAAGGGCGTACCCAGTGCACAAGGCTCTCACCACAGCAGGGTCTGGGGAGAGTCATAATGTAGGCAGCCTTACCCCTGCTTTGCGGAGAGGCTGTTCCCCAACTCGAATCCACGATCACTAGGTCGCAATGAAGTAACCTTATACATGGTCCACAATAATTTTATCATTCGCCACCATCTGGTTGGAAGTAAAGTGAGGGGAAGGGAGATAAAATTAAAACTAGAATTATGCTGGACAGGCACACACTTATACAACACAGCTGGAGAGGCACCAAATTCTGCCACGTGGCAGGTTGGAAGACGCTGACATTTTATGGACAGACATACCTCAGGGTCAACTGTTCACGTACCAAGTTTCTTCCCAAACGAAGTTGGCCACATGAAAAAACAAAGCATTACAACAATCCATGACTACGTGGCCTGTCCATGACTATGTAAATGGCATGGAAATACATGGGAAGGTAAGTGATGGAATTTGAGTCTGAAATTTAAAATGTGGCCTGTCCAGATCATTCCCTAGATATTAAATGGACGGAATTGCCATGTCAACCTTCAAGATGGCACAACTAGGTATTCCCAGCCATAGATACCAAATAAGTACATACAACCTTTCGAAAAATAACTTTTGTAATTGTTACCAACAATGATTTTGTAACCAAGTAAAAAGCTTACCTAATCTATTACTCTTCACCTTTCAATCAAATTGCTTGAACTTGAATAGGAAAATAAAAAATATAAATGAAATTTTAATTACCATATTGGTAAGATATTACGTTATATAATCACAATTACAAAAGTTACAATTTTCTTTCTTAAATGAGTTTCACTTCACATAATTTTCCATTGCTTGTAACCAGGCGGAACCTACATTATTAAGAATTAAATTCTTTTATCATGAAATACTCTAAAATCTAAATGATGAGTACGTAATTGTTAAAATAGGAGAAAATGTTCAAAAATAACATTTAATAAATAAAAAAAAAAAAAGTTGTTAACACTTCAATTTACTCAATTCAACTAAACTTATCCCAGATCCTTAATAAATGGGGTCAGCTATATGAATCATATTTCAGCATTCAACTGCAATGTCATATTTGCTGTTACCCGGAGGCCATCCATTTCTATTTTCAATTCTTTTCCCTAGTCCATTTTCAGTGTACCCTTCGTTCTTCTAGACCCTCTAAACTGTACCTACCATTCCCAATTACTGATTTTTCTTCTACCATTGTATGGATGACATACGTTTTCTCTGTATATCCATTCATTGTAAAGCTGTCTCATGAGGCTTATGCTCCACAATTTGAGATTTAACCTTGTGTCTTTCCAAATGGAAGTAACCATGTATCTTGCCAAATGGAAGCTCACACGTCATGCTTAATTGGTCATTACCATCATAGAAGCTGCCATAATGACCACTTTCCATTTTACAGTTCCTTCCAAGAATGCCAAGGACAAGCTTGCCAAAAAATCCTTAATCAGCATATATAGATTATCTTACCGGTGGAACGTGAGGATACTCAGGTGGAAGATGAAAATCAAAGATGAACAAGCCATCCTGGTAAGGTGTCCCATATGCTCCAACAATGGCAGCCCTTAAGAGATCCATTCGATCTTCATAAACTCGCACGTATATCCCATCTGCAAATAAAAAACAGGATTTAAAGTTATAGGACAACCTAATTAAGCTCAAAAATGGTCCCTGCCACATGTTAGGCTTCCTTAACAACTAATACATTAGACATACCTGGAAGGTTTTTCTGAAGGACGCCCCAATCTTGCTGAACCTTCTTGAGCCACTTCCTTTCATTGTTAATCTGCAAATTAGAACGGTCAGTGTGCGCAGGTTGGTTATTTCATAGGTGGGTAATGTACTAATGTGCAATATATATGCAGCAATGGTCGACTTTTTACACATGCGTCTACATAATTGACACTAGCATTCCTCAAATACAATACATATGCCAATTATTAACACATAATGAAAACATGAGAAAACTTTGAAATAAATACAAAACATTATATATCATGGCAAAATGTTTCCTCCCTCAGCATAATCCAGCAGGCCATGTAGAATAATGATTTGGCAGGCTAACCAATAGATAGATATAAGACCTTCTTGACAGTTCGACTGTCTAATATGGTGGCATTTCTCAACAGTACAACCCACCATGTATGGGCAATGACATATGATTTTTCAGCAGTGCCTATTGAGCTTCTGTAGAGTTCATGGTCCCAAACTTCTCAAGACTTTTTTTTTTTTTAAACCTCTGTAACGACACAAGGGGATGTCAGATTGGTCTCAGATTTAGATAGTGGTTCGATGATGATGTAAACAAACATGTCCATCAAATCTGTTCCCCAACTTAACTGCAACATGGCAGCTTTTGAGGGCATGCGTGATGAACCCCGCTCTCTATATAATTAGAAATTAAAGAACAAAACAAATAAAAGACAAAAGTTTCAAAAGATTAGAAATTACAATAAATGTCAAATGATTTTTCCCTTTCTAAGATAATTCATTTCTAGGAAGGCAGATAGGGTCATTAAGGACTTGAACCCACTTGGATCACATCAAGAGAAATAGAAACAGGCCGACGATGTGAGCATCATGGTGTAAAAATATAACATATATTTCCAGAAATACCCATTACAGAAAAACCAAAAATATGAATGGGCCGGGTTCTCATTTTATTCACCATTGAAATAGACTGAATGGAATACAAATTTCACTTTTTGAATGTAAAGAAAATTTTGGATATTTCATTTTTTGTACATAATGGACATTTTGAATATAAAATAGATTTTCAGTGGTAACCATAGTTGTCAATCGGTCGCCTTGCTTTTGGTCTCTCTCCAACGCCCTTGGGTCTCCTAGGCGCCATGACCACTATGGTGGTAACTATCCCTCCATCCCACAAAGACTGGCCTCTTTGGACTTCTATTATTGTACCAAAATTTTGGTCCATTGTAAAACTTAATGCATTCTGTTTTCTCACACTTCCACATTATCCTTTATTATGTTTTTGAGTTGGCAACACCAATTTGAGTTGCAGGGTAATTTTGGAAGCTTTTGATTAAAATTAGCAACCATTGATGAGACACCAACCTCACCATTAAAAATGGAATTTGTCCAAATGCGTCCTAATGGGATGGAGGGAGTATATGCATTGAGATGTATAGACATCAGGATCCATGATTATACAATCACTGAAGATTTTGGAAAAGGCCCGCCGGCAGAGTTGGGGGGGGGGGTGAATTTTGCTAATGACAAAAGTATCAAAACAAGTTACATAATGCACCTGTCCATTAGCACCAACAAAGTAATGGTCGAAAGGATCTTTAGCAGTTTCAAAACGTTTGAAGCTGCAAGCTTCATCCTCATGATTTGTTGTCACAGTGAAAGCATCTGGTTCTTTAGACTGTAAGCTGCATAAAGATTCTGTGGCATCCGATCCATCTGCACCCACTAAGGCATGTTCAGTGATATGAGGACCATTACCATCAACTGCATTAGATTCCTGAGAACTGGAGGCAGAATTTGTTACTCTTGTCTCATTCTGTGACTCAGCTGCAGTCTTATCCCCAAATTCTGAACAGACCGGATCTGTCTGTCTCCTTCCTCTTGAGAAAAAGCCACTGGCAAGTCTTGTAACAAACCCAAGGGCAGCTAACGACATAGATAGTGGTCCATTTCTTCCAGAACTTTTCCCTTCTGAATGGACTGTTTTGCTGTCTTCTGCCTCAGGATTTTTGTCAACGGTGCTTTGCAGTTCAGCATCCTGAATATAATTATATTGGAAGTCACAATCCATTCACTTTACAAACACAGATAGCCATAGAAGCAAATTAAAAAATAAATAAATAAATAAAAATCCAACCTAGTACACGAGGCTTCCACTACTGCAAGGTTTGGGAGGGGCAAGTGTACGCAGCCTTACACAGAAAGCCAGAGAAGTAATATAATAAGTCTAGAAATACAAAATATCCAGCTTGTAAACCACAACAACAATCTCCCCCTCTAGGTTGTATTTCCTTTTTTTCTTTTTCCTTCTTTTTGGTAGATGTACTTCCATCTATTTTCTCAATAATAAGATTCTAAAGAGTATGCCCAGGGCCCTCAAGGAAAGGGGCAGGGGTAGAAAGAGAGATATGCCAAGTGCAAACCAGCAAAGTGACGTTTAATAACACATGCATGGTCTAAACCAGCCATTCATGTGCCCCACCTAAAGATACTAATATGAGGACAGTCCCAACAGAACAATTAAAATCATCGGATCTATCACTTACTCCCACAGTTACCATAGGTAATGTGTGTCATCTATGACTGAGGGCATCCTACTGGTTTTCCTTTTAAATCTCTTTCCAGTGTAGGACATATAAATTATGGACCACACATACATGCATAAGCACTAGACAGGTAGACTCAACTCAACTCAACTCAACTCAGCCTTATTCCAACTAATTGGGGTCAGCTACATGGATCATTTTTCTCCAATCAGCTCTATTCAAAGGCTTCCTTGTTACTAGTCCCAAGCCATGCATGTCTTTCTTCACCACTTCTCCTAGAGTTATTTTAGGCTTACAACTGGTTCTTTCAGCTCTTTCATTCTGAATTAAATTACCCCTCCATACTGAAGCATTCAAATGCCTTAGTTGAACATGTTCATGCCACTCAAACGACTTTCTCGCAACTTATCATGTATCGGAAATTCAAAATTTGGAGCTACTACTAAATTAGCTCTAATTTGTTCATTCCTCATTTCATCTTTTCTAGTTTGATTACTAATCTAACTTTACAGCCTCATCTAAGCTACACTAAGTTTGTTTATATGTTGTTTCTTCACTGCCAACGTTTCTGGTCATATACTGTCCTATAAAAGTTTCCTCTACGAGGAATATGTTGATCACACAACACTCTGGATACCCCTTCACTTCATCCACCATATTCTAATTCTTTATGCAACATCGTCCTCTATTTCTCGTCCTTTATTCATGGTTGAACCTAGGTACCTCTGTTTTTGTTTTACAAATCTTAAAACCTTTTGATTTCAAGGTTGATTTCAATAATTCCAACTTTGTAGTTATCCCTACTTTTGTTTCATCCACCAAAACAATATCATCAACAAAAAACATACAGCAAGAGAACAGATCTTGAATGTCTATAGTCAGCTTGTTTATGATTAGCGCAAACAAATATGGGCTCAAAGTTGAGTCTTGGTGCCTCCAACAGGTCTTATACTAGTCACTATACCATTATGCATATCTTTAACTATGTCCATATATGTTACTTGAAACACTTTTCTTCTCTCATACTTGCCAAATTAACTCTCTAGGGACTCTATTATAAGCTTTTTCTAAGTTAGTAAAAACAACATATGGAGATCCTTCTTACATTTTATACATCTTTCCATTAGTCCCCTAAGAAAATAAATAGCTTTTGTGGTTGATCTTCCTAGCATAAAATCCAATTGATTATCCAAAATGTTAGTTCCTGTCTCAGAAGGGTTTTAATTACTCTCCCATGATTTCATAGTATAATCACAAGTTTTATTCCTCTATAGTTATTGTAGCTTTGACTATCATTTTTTTTAATATATCAAAATCACAAAGTTTCTCCTCCATTCATCTGGCTTTTTTTTTTTTTTTTTTTTTGTGCTCATAATCTTATTAAACAACTTAATTAGCTAAGATATTCCATTGATTCCTAAACCCTTACACAATCCTATTGGAATACCATTTGGGCCTAATGCTTTATCAATTTTCATCTTCTATAGAACTTCTTTTACTTTAAACATCCTAATTTTTGTCCATATTTCAAACTTTTTGGTTTCTTGATGGTTATTATAACATTCTATAACCTATTGTTTTCATTTAGTAAGTTGTAGAAATAATTTCTCTATCTCCCTTTAATATCTTCATCACTAATTAATTCTTTATCATCTTCACTCTTAATGCATTTAATATGATTGAAAAACCTTTCCTCTTCATTTCTCTCATTTTGGCTAGTTTATATATATATATATATATATATATATCTTTTAGCACTTCTTTTGTGGTCAAATTGTTATAGGGATCCTCATATTTCTTAGTTCTTGTTTTTCCTACTATCTTCTTAGTTATCCAACAAATTCATACATTTTTAAATCCTCTTCATCCATAGTCCTTTGCCAAGTTTTAAAACTAGATTTCTTAGCCTTAATGACTACTTGAACTACATCATCCCACCACCAAGTTTCCCTAAATGAATGTCGTTTTCCTTCAAATTCACCTAAAACTTCTTTAGCTACATTCTTAGTATAAGTAGTCATTTTGTTCCACATCATATTGGCACATCCATCGAAGTCCCACCTTCCCTGTTTTACTAATTTATCAATAAATGTCTTCAAGTTTTTTTTCTTTTAATCTCCACTATCTTCTCCTGAGGCAAATAATCTCACATTTCCTACGATTTAGCATTTTAAACACATCTATCACCATCAATCTATAACAAGGATAGCAATATTTCAAAAGGAAAATAACCTTTTCAGCATTCTCAAGCACATCCATTTCTTCTTCACTAACGGTTTCCCAACTCGCCACATCATCACTATGTTCACTCCCAGCTCCAATAGATTCTTCATCCTCATCCCGACCAACCACATAGATTGCTTGAGGCCCAACCTGAGACCAAAGATCACTTACTTAAGAAACTGTTCAAAGTGCTTCAAAGGTTAAATCAACAGCTCCACTGTTGTGACTACGGAAAAAATAAATAAATAAAATAATTATTTTCTTTTGTTACATAATGATGAAAGCTGTGACTGTTTTCAAATGCAACTTGAAACTATGCTGTTAAATTCAAGACATGGAATACTTATTGGGAAGTGAAGGCAATCAATATTGCTAAGGAACTGGATAGGTACCGTAGAAACCATCTCATCGGCCCATGTAACTTCAATGTCACCATCTTTAAGACCGGTTATATTTCCTACCCAAGAAAGATCTGAGAATTCGGCACAGGTTTCATCATTGGACGTTTCATCTACTTCCTCACATCCAAGATGAATTTTTAGGTCCCGCTTAACTTCATTTGGTGAATGTTGCTTTAATTCCTCAAAGGAGTTGCTCAAATCAACTGTTTGACCAGAATTTAAAACTGGGGACAACCGAACAACAAAATCCCCATAGCAATAATCATAGTCTGGATGTGCCTGAAGTTCATACACGCTGACCACTTCCTCCTTATCAAACTCCCGGGGGTCTTCCGGCCTAGCAACTGGCTTTAACCACCTCACAATGGCTGTTTTCTCCTTTGCATTAACACTCTTCACAACCCCAACACGCTTCACTTCACTAGTATCATCACCGTCATCTGAGGCCTTTTCCACCACGTACTGTTCCACAACAAAATCGTGATCCCCGGGAGTGTCAATTGGAATTAAAGTGGTTGAATCCAGCCCAAGTTCTGTCTTTCCATCTTGCCAAGCTACATCTACTCTTGTCTTGATATTTGCAATCACAAGGGCTCTTTCAAAATTTTCTTCTTTTCTTCGAGCCTTCTTATCTCTTCTAACCACAACTCTACGGATCTTTTTGCGATGAATAGGCCAACTTTCATGTACAGGTTCCTTTGATACTGACAACACACCACAAGAGCTACATTCCAGTGAGACATTGTTTCCCACATTTCCACTTTTTTCATCCAACATAGGGGCTATACCAAGATCCATGGCTTCATTGTATTGAAATGATGGGCATTCCCCTCCTAAATTCTCTTCAATTCCCTCTTCTGATCCATATCCACTTCCCGGATCACCTGGCACCAGTCCATCAACAATAGGATCTTCATGTTTTACTCCTGTTGAACCTTTATCCTGTTGGGTGGAAGATGATTGGGAATGCAACGGAAATAGGCACCAGTCACCAAGCTGCCAATTGGCATGTGCAAAACATGATAACAGTTTCAGATTCTTTGGGGTCTGCTCCCCAGCAGGAGTTGTTGCAGAGCCAGAACCCGATCCAGAGCCAGCACATGCTATCCAGTGTATAAACACAGACCCAACAGTAACTTTAGTAATAGTACCTTCCAAACGGCTAGCTCTCCAGAGCCCAGAAAGCCATCTAGCATTCTTGAAAACCGATGAAGAACTTGCCTTAACCCGCTGACCTGGGTAGTATGAAAAATGACCATCTTCAAGAATGTGCTTGGAAACTGGTTTAAGACAGTGAGGATCAGGTTTCAAGACTTTAGACATAGCCCCATCATCAAATAACACAGTTACATTGTCTAGAACATCATCAACTCTACCTAACCAAGGACCAAGAACCACATAGTCACCAACAGAGAATTCTCGTACACGTCTCAAGTCTCTGGAGGAGACATCTTTTATGATGGTTCCGTCAGCAGCTAATAAATCAACGGAGAGATTGACGTCCACCACAATACCCACTTGTCCTGTTGCATCCGAAGCAGCCGCAACAATATCCCCATGCAAGAAGCCTCTATCTACAACAGTTACATCAAAGAGACCGTGTGTGGTTTCAGAGTGATCCATCCAAAACACCCTGACTTGGTCAGCTGGAAGAGGGTCACTCTTTGAAGCACCTCTCCCATTCCCACTAGAATCACCATCATGCTCATCATAATCACCACCATTATCGTCAACACAGTCATCATCATCAACATCATCATATTCGTCATCATCATCATCATCTTCATCGTCATCATATTCGTCATCAGTAATGCCACTTTCTGAATCAGAATCACCAGCAACTTCTGTCACAACCCCAATTCGACTCCAATCTTTGTTGCACCTCACAACATCTTGTCTGTAAATACGTGCCACAAGGGTCTGGTAAACTGCAACCTCCTGTAATCTAATTGCCTCTTGACTTTCAGAATTTCCAGTTGGCCCTGAAGTAAAACCATTCGTTTCACAAACTGTCAATTTCAAGTTGTTCTGATCATTTACAGTTGGAGTAGGCTCCAAAACGCTGGAAGTAACATTGTAATGGTCATTCTCCATCTGAGTATTTGGATCAAAAGTTCTGAAAAAAAAGAAGTGGGGGGAAAAAGTCCAAAGTCACATCTTGTAATTACTCTATAGTAAACATCCACCACAAAACAAAATCACAAGAATTTCACTTTTAAAAGAAAGTTCTAGGTGAGCATGTGCAACAGAAGAAAACCAGAATGAGTTCGTCAACAACTATTTATGCGATCTTAAGAATCAAACGGCAATATATATCTTGAGAACCAAGATGTTCTTGAGACTCATCGGAATCGGAGCAGCATTTTGCATCTATTGCCCCTGAAACAGTAAGCAAACCGATCGCTCAACTCAGAAATTCATGAAAGAGAGTGGTACACTTCTCACGTCATGTTAAATTATAAGTTTTCCCAGGGATTCAGTATAGAGTCATAGCTACAAATTCATATATTTTTTAAAAGAAAAAAAAATGGCCAGGTTTCAAAAGCTAAAACAAGAGCCAGAGAAACCCTAAGCAGCTGACAATCAGCGGACAAACCGATCATCGAGTAGACGAAACGACACTTTACAAATCAAAACAATTTAACAGAGGTCGAATCCTTCCCAATAAATCAAAAAGGTCGAGTGGTTTAACAGAAAACAAATGAAAATAAATTAATTAATTAATTAAAAAAAGAGAAAGAAACAGCAAAAGAAATTTAAGCTTTTAAGAACGAGAAACCTTTATTGCATGCGTCGAAGATTCTTGAGACAGAGGTAGAAAGAATTTGACCATAAACCAGGAAATTGCAGAGACCGATAGAGGGAGAATGAACGAAAGGTCTCTCTGGATGAACGTTTCGTCGTCTCGGTCCTCCTCTGCTCTTCAATCCTACTGGTTGCGGAATGTACAACCAAAGCAGCTGCACGGAAGCGGCGGAGGAGACCCCCTTGTTTTTCCTTTTTTTCTTTTTTCCACATCTGTGTATTTACATTTGTCGTCTCAAAATCGTAACGCCTTACCAAAAAAACAAAAAAAAAACAACGTAACGTTAAATTTTTCAAAAAGACCAAAAGACCCTCTCCTTCAACTATATGCCAAATGGAGCGGGTTCAACTGTTAAAGAGGCGAATTCGACCCGCCCCATTTGCTAACAGGCCTTAATCTATCAGAAACGAATACAATGGGCTCAAATGTTGTCGGCAGGTAACACATGCAGCGTTTCAAGATCATAGCAAAAAAAAAAAGAAGAGAGCTTACCTCCACCGCCCGAGTGTAGTTTCAGGCGAATGAGGGAACCCACCTTGAATCTGATTATAGGGATGGGGGCGTTTATGACATTTCATCTTCTCACAGGAACAGAGTGATATGTGAGGAGAATTGGAATCGAATTGATCGATCAGGCCAACCAATCCAAATCTCAATTCCATGTTTTCAAATTTAAATTCATATCATTTTCCATATACACAGGGGTTGTTCCAGGCTTTGCGTGTGGTTCTGAGTTTGGCTCCTCTTATTTTCTTGGTGCCATTCATATAAGGTTTTTAGTGCTCTTCATTGTTTTCAGTGAAAGTTGAATGGTTCTCATTCAGTCCCAATATGATTCACCAAGGATATCTTGGGAAAATAGATACAAATTGATCAGACATGCGTTCTCTGCCAAAATCAATCTAACACATTTTCATCTCTTGTGAATTCACCGAACGGATTTGGGTTGCTAGTCCATTGGGGTTTACACAATGAACATCTCTCTGCTACCTTCTTTCAGAATTTAGCATTGTACCTTTTTAATTCTGATTTGGTTCCGAAGAACGACCTTAATTTTTTTTCTTTTATGTTTTTATAATAATTTGTTGCTTTATTTGGAAGCATATGAATTCTATAATCTTTAAATCTGACAAACCTAACCCTTTAATATCGTCCATTCACCTGCTCTATGGTGGCTTAAAGGCCTAAATTATAACAAAACCACAAAGATGGAAACTAAGGTACCAAACCTGATACCCCCTGGCCAATGCCACATATTCCCAACCTTGACACTTATACCTTGGTATGTGTCTCTATTGCAAACCTAAGTCATAATTTGTGTGGTTGAGTATACTTTTTAATTTTTAAAGGAGAATGTATCTCATTCAAAACTAACTATTTGATGATGGAGAATCCCACTGAAGCTTCTACTAGGGGGTTCCTCCTAGGGGTGCAGGAAGCTCAAGTGAAGGGTTGCCAAGCCAAGGAAGTTTGGACAAACTCTAAATCTTTTTGTAGATCAAACACCCACATCATGGCCTTGGAGCGTAATTCCTTTTCCCTTAGATGTTTGCGAATCTCTCTTTTCTCTCTTTTTGGCTCAAACCCACCAGTGACTTGGTTGTTTTTTTTTTACCAACATTGCTGGCAGGGCAATGATTAGAAAACTTATTTTAAATAGATGTAAACTAGATAACTATGTATTCTCCTCTGCTTTGCAAGTTATTTTTCTTTAAAAAAAAAAAAAAGATCTGACCTAATCCACGTAATTGTGGGGTCAATGTAGGCACATGGGACTAATTAGGCCAAAGACCTAAATGCCCGTTGTTAGCTAAGGAAAAAACAAGTTTATTCCCAGCTTTCAGCACAAATGGCTAAGACTGGAAGAAAATGGTTATGAGAAACCATTTCAAGCAGAAAATGTTGAAAGAGGTATGGCTAAAACAAGCCTAGGTAGAACGGTGTGGTACATGGTAGACCCATGAACGCTATGGTAAGATATGTGGTAGGATTAACTTATAAGTTCAAAAGCCTAATTTCTTGTTGAAGGAGACCGTGTAAAGCTCAAGCCTATTAAGTAATATCATTTTTCTTTCTACATATCGAAAAAATATAAAAAGATACTAATGGGTTTGAATATGGATTAATTTTACATGTGTAGCCAATTTAGAAAATCATCAATCTATTCAATGTCAAGATTTTGATAAAAGATCAACTTGACAAATGCATTAAAGTAAAGAAGAGAAAACATTGTCATCCGGATCACAGATGAACATAAAAGTTTTTTTAACCATAGCATTGTAAGTTATGTGAATCTTTTTACCTTTTACCCTTTTGATCCACTGATATGGAATCGATTAGCATTGTAAGTCGTTCTTATTTCTTGTTTTGTGTTTCTTTCTATGTTCTTATGATCCAAGGTAAAAATGTCAAAAAACCTGTTTTTTTAAGAAAAATCAGGGATATTTCTATCCAATATTAGATTGTATTCGATATAGGCAATCTAATACCGATGTGTCAGTACTGTATCTATTTTCAGGATGGCCGATATTCAATCCAACACCATGCACTCAAACCATGTTTTGAACTGAACTATTCAGCACTTGTAGTTGATGGTCCAACAGACCAGCTGCGGATCCAGAATCCATTCTTTGAGTCATGTTCATGAAGATACAGGTACTATTTTTTTTCAGGGCTAATGATGGGTATCCACGCTGAATTGACTAGTCCCATGATCGCATATTGACTCATAACTGCATAAACTGATTCATACCAAGGTTGAATGAGAAGAGCACATCAGTTATAAGAGTTCAATTAAGTCTTAAACTTTCACTTACCAATCAGATTGTTCTCCCGATTGAGTCTGCTGCTATCTTGTTGTGAGAAAACAGAGATCTGATTCCCCCTTTCCAAGTCTCCCTGTCAAATACAAGAAGAAGAATGCTTACCCACAGGTACACCAACCAGTACATGCACCATACCATCATCCCAACTGATGGGGGTGGGGTGAGGATGGTGTAATTCTCCGACCCCATAAGCCTGACGCGAGAGCAAATCAGATAAAATAATAAGAGCTATTCCAAATCAATTGAAATTAGGCATATAGAACCATCAAAATCAATAATATTAGGCGAAAACAAAACTAACTTCATCAATAGATTGATATCCAAGAAATCTGAGGAAATCCCTAATCCCTCACCATGACTTTTTGGCACAGTAACAAGTACAGAAAATGGCACCATTCAATCAGGAAAACCCAAAGGACAATCAAAATTCATCATCCTCCTCCTCAGCGATATGCTTGGCAAGCTCTTGTTCCTGTTGTTGCCTTTCTCGCCTTTTCTCAGCACTCTCCTTTTCCTTCTTGTGGGAATTGGGTGGGAACCGAAGAGCCCGCACAGCCTCATTGTGCATATTAAGACAGAATGCAATCCTAGAGTTGAACGCAAACTGAGGCTCATTTGTCGAGTATACGTCCCCAGTCTCCTTGGAGATCATCCACCCATTTGCATGATCCACGGTGGCATCAATTGCACCATCTCGGATTGCTTTGGACACAATACTCTCAGCATCAGCAACAGGATTTGGTGAGTCCAACCTCAATTTTTTGGCCACATCTGCCAGTGAGATGCGAGAGTAAGAGATACTGATGTTGCGTAGACCAGTTCTGATGACATTATGCCGCAGCCTCACAATCAGATTGTGCGTCCGGTCCGTACTGAAGGTCCCAGCGAACTTCTCGGCAACAGTCCTGAAAAGCTCCAAATCCCCAATCCGAACAGCCTGACAAGTAGCATCCAACACACATCGTTAACCTCTCTTGAATTAGTTGCAATCAAGTAAATTAACAGACTATATCACATTAGCTGTTTTTCCAGCCAACTCAACAAGAAGAGCCACAAGATACTCTCCCAGGGCCTTGATGTGGTTTTCACTCATCAAGTCTGCTTGTTAGCCCATCAAGGAAACCCTAAGCTTTAGGGGGGCTGATGGAATAGACAAATAGACTTCATCTTATTCCACCAAGTCCACTTGCCAAAAAAAAAGAGGAAGCACTAAGGCATACTTTTCTTACAATATCCAAGGAACAATATTTGAGTTCATTAAACAGGACTAACATTTGTAAGCTCAAAGTACGGTCTCAAAGCCTTCTTCATGCCTTTCTGCACAAAAACAGTCCTCTCTGGAATCTCTCCCAGTAACAACCGGACGATGATAGCCCATTTGTTGCATAGAACTCGAAAGCCACGGGCTGCAACTGGGGCTTTCCTAGCAGCTTGTAAGAGAGACTCCTTTGCATCAGTGTACTCCAACTGGATAGTCCTGATCTTTCCCAGGTAGAAGAGATACCTACAGAACTGCATTGAGAAAATAGACGGTCCCAATAAGAAGCCATAGATTTCTGTATGCAAATGGGTCAATACCATATAACTCCAGTCATCAAAACTTCTGGCACTAATGCTAATGAAAAAAAAAAAAGAAGCTAGTGGTGAAGGGATCAATTTGATGTTGCCACAAACAATACTGATATAATTATCCCAGAAGCATGTCTTATATTAAAATGATTACTCCAATGTGTACACATAGAAGACCAGCCACGTGGGACTTATTTAAATGGGTATCCTTTCTCTTATTAAGTACAGTGGAGAATACATTAAATAAGCATTCCCATAATCTACCACATTAACATCATATAGAATACAATGCCCTAAATGTGTATCTTAGAAACTTCAGCAACAAAATCCAAAGAAGAAGGGTGTGGAATACAAGTAAATCTTATGCTTACCTGCTGATTAGAGTGTGCTTCAAACCGGGGTGCCTTAGATCTCAGTTTTTCAGCTTGATCATACAAATTGTAATGCAGGTAGTTGCGAAGCAGCAGGTTGAGTAGTGTTTCCTGCAGTACATTATAAATACATAAGAATACATACAATTCTGACTTAAAATGAAATATTATTTAATTGGAAAGTCGTTTAGTTATCAATTTGTCAGGTGACGCAGAGAGGTACAATTATGAGAAGACATACAACAACAACAACAACAACAACAAAAAATAGGACAAGACATACATTCAAAAAATAAAAATACCTCAGGCTCTGTTTGGTTGCAATGGGAATTTAAAGGGAAGGGAAGTGACATTTTCATACTTAAAAAGAAATGTTTATAATCATTACCCCATATGATTGTTTAAAGTACTTAATTTTTTTAACTATAATTAGTAATGATATATTTTACATGTAATTTTTATTTTACATATTATAGCAAAGGGTTTTGGATGCAAAGTAAAGTGAAATTTTATAACCAAATATGGAATGATTTGAAGTTAACGTTAAAATCACATGGATAATGATTACATATATTTCTTTTTTAAGTATGAAAATTTCACTTCCCTTCCCTTTATTTTCCTTTACAATCAAACATAGCCTCAGTATTTCAGTTTGTACTTCTCCATAAAAATACCAAAAATATATCTACCAATGTTAGCAATAATTTTCCTGATTGTACGTAGTTGGAGATATCACAGGTAAATGCACATCCATAGGCCCAAAAGTATGGATTCACCTTACTGGCGAGGGCTAGACAATGGTAAATGCCTACAAAAGTGGCATATAAATGATTTAAAACCGTAGTGGAAATGTACCTGACCAAGCTCGTCGTGGCGTAATGTAGCAATCCGGTGCAAGGCAAGGAGGTTGCTAGTCATGGAAGGAAATACAAATCAGAGAAGAGGAGCATATTCAACAAAAAATTACAAACTTTGGAACATACATCCCCTTCACTTTTCTTACTACTGTGCATAAGCATATATGATAGTCTAAGCAGTGGTAGGTATAAGCATCTCAAGGGAGAGCATTGAGCTATTTTATGACTCACCCCCGAATTTCAGCAAGATCACCGGTAAGTTCATAGATATACGAGTAATAGAAGTACAGCCTGGATGCTAGGACATCAACAGTTCTCCTATTCAGGTTCTTTACACGAGCAATGCTTGCAGAGGAACAAGCTTTGGCCTGACAAGCCAATGCCACAGAAGATAAAAAGGCAGAACAATTTCAAAGAAAAATGACAGACATAGAACACATCAATCTAAAGTTCATCTCACCTCATTGTATCTTTTCTGATCAATCAGAAATATAAGCACAAGTAAATAACAGTAAATTTCAAGCTCAGGCAGTGAGTGTTTCACAAGAGTTTGAGCTGCAGACGTTGCAGTATCAACTTCCATATCATGCTCATCCTCCTATAACCAAATTAAAACCATATATATCAGACCAACAACACAGAAATTGTTTAAGACTTAACAGAATTTCTGCCTTAGCATAGTCTAAACCTGCAATAGGATAAGATTTAACCTGAATGATAAGGAACAAAAGAAATTGACCAGGAAATCTCAAAGACCTATCACTACAGGTCAATGATCGAATATATATTTACATAGTGAAATAGATCCAATACAGGAAGATTGGAGTAATAACAGTAGAGAACTTAAGTTGGATCATGAAAACAGTAATACTAGATGAAACAAAAGAATGTCAAAACACTTTTAGAAAACCTCTGCAGCAGCTGGAAGAGGCAGCAAACAACTAGAGGTGCAAGTCAGTGGACAGGGCCAGTTTTTTGAAAAGCCAATCTCCCAACCTAGCCCAGTCTGGCTCAAGGTAAGGCTGGAAAATATCTACCCCAGCCCGGCCTGGCCTGAAAAAACCGGCCTTGAGACAGGCCAAGTTGGGCCCTGCCTGAAATAGTGATATAGGTACATTTCTTAGGGAGGGTAGAAGAAGGTGGGACTCAAACTCAAGTCCAAAAGTTTATAGACCATTAGAATATAGCACCTTACAGTACATAAATATATGGGAAAAGGGTGGGCATGCTGCCCACAAGTCATACACTAGAGGGCACTGTGCCTCTCTCTCTCAATTCCACCCTCTGAAATGACCCCCATGCCCCTCCTTTATGATGCCCCGTCCCACGCCCCAATTGTGCCGCCCGCTGCGAGCGGCACATGCTAGCAGGCTTTCCTATCCCTCCCTAGATATATAGTCACAAAAACATAGAATACTTACGTAAATTGGGCTCAGGCCAGGCCAGGCCCAGCTCAAACCCACCATGCCAAACCTCAGGCTGGGATTTCTAAAACCTAGCATGGTCCAAAGACTAAAAATCCTAGCCTAAGTACAGAAAAAATGGAGCAGGCAACAGGCTGGTTCCAATTTTTTTTAAGGACAAGTTGAACCCCACAAAAAGCAAGGTACCAAACCCTGGCCACGGCCCTTCCACTTATACATCCAAATTACAAACTCTAACACTTTACGATGAATTGTAATCTCCCCCCCCCCTCTTGATTCCAAGTGAAACCTTTAACCTTTTTTTGATAAGAAACAAAGAATTTATCGCAAAAACCATTAAATGTTCAACAACAAAAAGAAGCAAGGCCAAATCCTACAAACAACAATAGAAAACATAGAAAAAGGACAAAGATTACATCACAACCTCGTCAAGGTATACAGTCCTGGAAACATAATCTTGGATGAACACCACTCTGTTTAGCCAAATTATCAGCCATCTCATTGCAATCCCTGGGCTTACAGTGAGAATAAAGTTCGCCGAATCAAGATTGAAGAACTTCCCAAATGAGTGGGTGAATCTCCAAGGTCTTTTGCCTTCTACTGTGTGTGAATCTCCAAGTGAAACCTTTACCTATTCCTAGTTTTTACAGACAAAAAGAATATAGAGATGCTAACAAAAATTTGACAGGATATTATTCCCATTAAATTGACTTCAAAAAATTTAAATAATCTAATTAGGAAACTTCATATTTCTTAGATGACTGTTTTCTATCCGAGAGCGGCCCCTGCGCGGCTATGCCAAAGACACAGGAGGCAAGCGACCCTGTGTCTGGGCGTCGGGGCCACTCTCAGATAGAAAACACATGCCTATAAAATAATTCCAAAAAAATTCAAAACTAATAAATATTATTAAATGACCTCGCAATAAACCCAAGACTGATAAATTATTACATAACCCTGCAGTGATGTCTAGAACATGACAGCATTCTGAATGGTCCTCTGGGACTTCAGTCCAGGATAGCTAAAAAATCTCTGCATCTCCAAAACCAAATAGATTCCTAAGG
This sequence comes from Macadamia integrifolia, assembly GCF_013358625.1. NCBI lineage: Eukaryota > Viridiplantae > Streptophyta > Magnoliopsida > Proteales > Proteaceae > Macadamia > Macadamia integrifolia. The sequence continues at coordinate 27,034,686 of NC_056563.1, read as the reverse complement.
ATTGGACTAACACTTAACCAAGCTTGTAAGGTGGAACATGAGGTTCAAATAGCTTATTCTTGCAGTTTCTCCACAAGAAGAGACATTCCCTTGCAACTACGAACATAGAGACTCTATGGGCCTTGATAAAAAGCCAGAAGCTTCGGCGAAGGGGTAGGTTTTTAGAGGATAAAGTGGCGGTAAGAGGGCAAGCGGAGTATCAATCTCATCTCCACTATGCCTTTTCACTCTAGGATTGAATAAAGAAGGAACTACCCTAAATCTGCAATACATTCCTTGCAGATGGGCTGGCTAATTTATAAGATCAACTAGGGTCTCACGGGTGAGACTTGATTCACACATTAATTCAATAAGGTCATAGGAGAATCACGCAAGTAACAAGAACATGAATTGAAATTTTTTTATTAGGTTTGACAGAAAAATCTAACAAAATAGGCTTCTAGGCTTCATTTTACATGAAAATTGAAAGTAACGTACAGAATGGCATCTCTAAGGGTGTGGAGGGAAGACAAATGATTTCTCTAATTGGTATCTGGTACAGCTAGGTAGTGGTGGTGGCTTCCTTTTAAAAGACAGTGTTCTGGGGCTCAGAATGCAGTCAAGGTCTATTGTGAAATATGGAGCTTGGGTTCAGCTAATGCTTAAAGAACCTTTGATGTTAAGCTTTATGGGTTAAGAAGGCAGGTCATTATGATGTTTTATGATGGAATTATACAAAGATTGGGTCTTTTTTTTTTTCTTTTTCTTTTTCTTTTTTTTTT
>NC_056563.1:26981209-27033905 GCF_013358625.1 Macadamia integrifolia | reverse complement strand
GGTGTGGGAGAGAGTAGATTAGAATAATTCAATGAAGCCACCAACACGATCACTAATCAACACAGGCATAAAATCAGGAAATTTGAACTGCCAATAATGTCAGGCTGGTCATTATGATTTTTTGTGATGGAATTATACAAAGATTGGGTTGGGGAGAAGGGGGGGCGGGGGGAGGGAGAGTAGATTAGAATAACTCGATGAAGCCACCAACACGACCACTAATCAACACAGGCACAAAATCAGGAAATTTGAACTGCCAATAATGTTCATTCATTGGTGTAAAATCATTGAGTACAGCCCTTATGCATAAGCTCAAAAACTAACTTTCCTCATTCCTGAATTCCTATCACATAAGGAGTTGAAATAAACTGATTCCTATCAGTACATACTCAAACTATCATACTTTTTAGGCAGCTACAGAGACGCAAGGAAAAGCCCAAAAATTAACCCAGGGAGCAGCTGGGCCAAATGTTTTCCCAAGCATGCAAATAAATACTGAGCGAGCTAGCTGGCCCTCTTTGCTTCTTCACCTTAGATAACAAAAAGTGTCCGCCCCTTACTTTGCCAAACTACGATGAAGGAATTACAGAAGATTGAGCTCTAAACCTCAGCTTCTACCATAATCAAACAACCCCGCTAATTAACAAGGACCATAGCAGAAAATATGAATACATCAACCAAAACTACTGGCTGTTTAGAAGCAGACATAGTGAAGCTCAGGGTTATTCATGAGGCATGACCGAGCTTACAAGTGCTACACCAATCAAGAAATAAGATAGTATCCATCACTAGTACTCCTTGTACAAATCGTCATTAACTCTCAACTTATCAAAGGAACTCCAAATGAAGTCCATAATATGTTGGAGGAATGAATCTGGACCTATTTGTGCCATCAGTCTTATGGCATGCATTTTCCTTTACAAAACGTCCTGACCAATCTGCTAGTCTAGTTTAGCTTAGCCGAAACAATGTGAGTTAGAAACTGAACATAAACTTATACTTGACCAGAAATTAAGTTACATGCGGAGGTGCTTCTTGTGGCACCAACTTATACGAAACGGATTCCATTTCACATTACAATTTTTTTTTTTTTTTTTTGGGGGGTTTGGGGGAGGGGGGTGTTTACTACAAATGTTAAAGGTCAATTAAACGCTTTTGATCTTGAAAGCGACATATCCACCACATTTGTGTTCAAGTTATACACTATCAACTTATCAAGTAGACCATTCCCACAAGGAATGAGTAGATCCATTTAACCAAAACCAAATGCCATATTGGGTTCACGGCTTACCTTGGGAAGGTAGGAGCATAACCGAGTGTGAGCCTCAGAACCTGGCACAAGAGAGAAATTGAGGAATGCGGATAGAACAGGTGCCTTAAGCTTCCGTCTCAATGCTATTGTGAGGCGAACGGCCCGCACGATCCGCCGGACCTCCCTAGCATAAGAGCCTGTCTCGATAAGTAACGCTATCTCCTTCAAAACTGTAATTTTTCACGAAACAAATAACTCAGAAATTGAATTGAATAATTGGAGAACATCAACAACAAATAATTAAGGAAACTAGGGTTTTATATCTTCTCTTACGCTGCAAAGTCGACGGAACAGTAGATGAAGCAGAATTCACAGGAGCATGAAGCTCTTTCATCTCCACATCTTGCGTCATCCTGCAGAAACTACACATATGTAACGGAAAATACAAAAAAAAAACGAAGAGAGAACTATACGAGTTTAGGAATTATAGAGAGAGAATCAAAGGCAATTCACCTCGATTATCTGGAGAATAACTTGAACTAAAACTCGTACGGATCTACGCGATCCGGAGTTGATGAACTAGGGTTCCCAAGTCCCAACCTTTGAAGACTTTGGTATCCTTTTCTTCTTTCTCTGCAAGCTGGAAGTAAAGCAACAAAACGAAAAGACTGGGCGTGGTATAGACCCAGGTTCTATTAGGATGATCATAGACCCCGATCAAGAGCCGTGGATCTAACAAAATCTAATAATTGATTAGGTTGGATTCTTGGGTCCATCCTGATCCGGATCGGAATCGAACCTCCTTTAAACTGGTAATCGCAAAAAGGAATCGATTGGACTTGGTCTAAGAAAATTTTAGAATCGGACCCTCAGATTTGAAACCCAGCGATTTGATCCCAAAACCATCATTGTGACAGTTGGATAAGTCCCCTGGACGTATGGTCCTGTATTTGGTTTTTCTTTCTATTTTTTTTTTTTTCCAAAGATCACTCCTTGGCAAGCGAGCCCCGTTTGGATTTAATGTTGTATAACATAAAATTTTCAAAGATAAATTGAAGCAAAATAGAATGGAATTAATGAAATTATATAATGAGTTTAAATTTGGGGCCTAGTTTGTTATTGAAGGAAAATTAGATTTGTCACCAAGCAAATCAAATCAGGTTAAACTTTTTAGGACAAGTATTGAAATATATATCACGGTTTCTTATTCGCATGTCAATTTTCTAAGCAAATGGTAAAACAAGGAATTGAAAATTTTAAGACCATTAGAGGATGCACATGACTTGAGTGAAGTCGAAATACATGGGAGAGATAAAATAAGATGATAAGTGGTTGAATTTAAGACAGAAATTTGACACATTGCCTTTTACACAATTCCTTAAATATCTTGAATTTAAGACAGAAATTTGACACATTACCTTTTACACAGTTCCTTAAATATCCAATGGTCAAATTGTCAAATTTACGGCATCACTTGTGTCACAAAATTGCATGCACCCATTAAAAAGAGTCCATCCTCCACAACAGTGTAGGAAAGACACTTTTTTATCTTCTATTCGTTATGACATAAATGTTAACCAAAATCACCAATGAATCTCAATGATAGAAATTGGTAATTAAGGTAGGAAGGAGCTATAGAATAGATGGAAATGATTTCCTTTTATGTTTATGAATTGTTCACAACAGATTTCAACTGTTGTCCCATGGATACAAACTGAAACAAAGAAAAAGAAATTGGAATTTGCTACTTTGGACAAGTTGCTAAAACAAACAGGATAGGAACAACACATTCGTGTGGTAGGATCCATTCCCACACCTAATTCAAATTTTGCCACACGAAGGAGATAATTTTGCTATAATAACGGTTGGATAGAATAATTTTGCTATTATAACGGTTGGAAAGAGTTCATGGTCTGAATTAACCACGGTGCAACCTACGTTACTCAAAACCACTATTGTGCTCTTCTCCTTAGCCATGGATTTTCAAAGCTTGTTTTAACCACTTGTTTCAATTTGACATGAAAGTAAGCATACGAGGACACACCCAACTACAAAATATGCAGCCCATCTGAATAGCCACATGGCAGATGCTGGCATTTAAAGTCTGTAGTAGAAACAATGAGTTGTTCAAGCACCATTTTGAATTGACCAAATAGATATCAGTCAAAACGTTTAAACCACTTGAATAATTTCAATGTGTACTGTGATTAATGTCTTTCACCAGTAGCTCTCCGATTGATCTAACAAACAGGTAAACCCCCCTCCCTCTTAAAATGGGCTAAACAGGCCCCCAAAATGAGTACCAATATATACGCCTTTTGTTACACAAGGATATGTCCAGACTCCACCTACGATACATTGAAGCACCAAATTCGAGAAAGGAAAATTTAACAGTAAAACTACTGTTCAAACTCCCACTGAGTCCATAACTAAACAAAGCTATCTGCTGTCAGGAAATTTCACCTCGTAGGTCGGAATTGGCTGCATATAAATTCCAGAGAGAGAGAGGGAGAGAGAGAAAGAGCAATATTAGAAAGAGACTAGGAGGCTTGGGAAAAGCAATTAAATTTACATAGGAAACACTTACCATGAAGATAGCCTTGATCATCTTTCCAGCAAACCACCTACCATGGAGTGCATGCTGTGCACTCATCGCAGATTGTGTATTTTCAAAACGAAGGTATACAAACCCAGCAGTGGCCCTGCGACCAAAAAGCCAAGAGTTAGCTAAAGCATATTTGGCGTAACCAAGATAATCTTACACATGATCTTTCTAATGACATGACTAAATAGCATCATAACAAACCAAAGCTATAGTGCCCTGAAAACCTATTGCCATATAGCAAACTAATAATAATAAGGGGAACAGATCCACACACCAGGCCTTCTCACAAAATGCATGGGCTCCATATATGTAACTTTTTTACATATAATTTTAAAATGTGAGGTCCACATGGATTGATACCTTCTTCAGACCACTAATTTGCGGTAGTGTGCAGAACCCTTCCCACACTAGCAGCGTGGCAAAACCTCTTCCTAATAACAATAAGGTAGACAGAATGCTACCCGATAGCATGTACCTGTGGCAAGACGAAGCGACTAGGAAAAGACCATTGCCCCGGCGCTGAAGATGCTCCCACACATCCTCTCATTGGCCACGGGTAATAGTGTGTATATGCGCTATCGGGTAGCATTCTCTCACCCTAATAATAAGGGAAAAGTGCTTCCTCTGGGATAGTGTGGTTCATGCGCGCGTGCAAAGTCCAATGGAAGCGCACAATAAAGCATCCACAAAACATTTTCCCTTTCATGGGGAGCAGGCCAGTCATTTTGCACCCCCCATGTGTTTGGGCACCGGGGCCACTCCCCCACAGAAAAATTTCCCTAATAATAATAGGGAGAGAAAACCCAGCCAGTCTAGTGTCGCCTACGCCTAGACATAGGCGGCATGAAAAGACCACGCTGCCCCCCCATCCTGTGCATTGAAGATGCTCCCAAGCACCCTCCCATTGGCACCCCACACTGGAGTTGCCCACACTAGACTGGCAGGGTTCTTTCTCCCATATAAGGGCAAAGGACCTTGCGTGCCCGCAAGGCTCCTGCACTTGCACACGGGACAATGGGAGGTTGACAAGGGCATCCTGAATTTTTCGCGCCAGCACCAGTCTGGGCAGTTCCTACGCCAGACTGGCAGGGTTCTTTCTCCCTAATAATAATAATAATAAAAATAATAAGACAGGAGAGCTCCCCCTAAATTGAATTTAAACAATGGAGCAATAAAAACCATAATGCCAATGTTATGGCAAGATTTTCAGGCCAGACTAATGTGCTTTAATTGAGGAGTTGGGAGGATGCCCCTCAATGAGAGAGGACCGAAGTTTTTGTTTTATAAACAGAGGACTATGAAGTGGTTACCACATAGATCTAGAAACAAACAAGGCCACGTGAAAAAATGAAAAGTGATGAAATATTATTTCATATCAGGCATCAGATAGATGGTAGAGCACGTCTAATTGACTAATTACTTACTTGTCCACATAGATATGCTTCACCGGCCCAAACTTTGCACATTCCTCTTGAACATCTTCCTTTATGTCCAAATCAAAATCTGGTTCAGTCTGGCAAAGCATATTTCAGTAACATAAACAACAGCAGGCACATTGCAACATTAATGAGAAGAGAATAACTGAAAAAGGGTTCCCCAACCAACCTCCAACGTTGGATCAAACATGTTCTGCAGCAATAGACACTCGCTGGGTACACCAATATTATCAAGAGAAGTCAGTCCTGCAGCCGGAATTGAAAGACCTGTCCCCTGCAATCCAGCAAGTGCAGGAACAGATGGTTGTCCAAGTGGGGAAACAAGGGAGTTGACCACAGGAGCAGTACCAAGAACCGATGCTGTTGGTAAAGGGAGACCAGGGCCATTGACAACAGATGTGCCAAGTGAACCAGCAATACTGCAGATAAGAGATCAAGAGATAAGTACAGTGATATCAGACAGTGGGAAGCAATATTGCCAAATTGGACCAATACACAACTCAGAAACGGCTTTGAATCTGCCAACTCAGGTAAATCACTCAGGTGACTTGCCAAATTGTTTGATTCAGGGTTGATTCACGATTCTGGCCGTGTCTCAAAACAGAGTCAACTGAGCAGAAGTTAGCAGAACCCGGTTTCTATTTTAACATATTTAATGCTTTTTTGGGGGGCTCCTTTTCTTCTAAAATAAATCTGAACCCCTTTATACTAATCCCAAACATCACTTACATTATTTTAACTCTATAAGAGAGTTTTGAAGATTTGAGGAGTTTCTTCATCTCTAAACCCCGCTTTGAAGTAATCTTAATCTCTCTTTCAATACTTGGGGTTTTTAGTTATGATTGTCGCAATTTTTGTCTGCATCAGAGGAGGTCCAAAAACATTTTTTTCTGTTAGCAACTTATTGTGCTCAAGGAAAAAAATCCCTCTTTCCTCTCGACTTCTTCATGTCTTCTTGGTTTACGGTTTTAGATAGCAAAGATATGGTTTATGACTCTCTTTTTGGTATTTACGTATGACAAGATGACATTATGACCTACTGTAGTCAGTGGACTGTTGAACATTTGAGCTTTCAAACATAGCCTACGTATCAAATACACACCAACTATTTCCTTCTTACTTATTCAACCATTAATGATCTTCTATGCTTATACATTGGTGACACGTGAGTCTTAGTGATTTGTATTTAAGCCACTAATTTTGTGGCAACATAGGCAGTCATTGACTCAACATTACATTGTGATATAAAAAGTGCATGCATTGGATTAGATGGATTCACATTTATTTCATTTTTTTTTTTTTTCAAGTTTTTTGGAGAATCTGATTGATTCTTACGATTCAATTAGTAGAAACCCTCCTTATGATTCACAATTTGATTAGGTCTTGACAACATTGATGGGAAAAATACAGAAGCGCACACAAAAAGCATCAGAAACAGCAACACACCTTGAAGCAGTGCCACTCCGATCCAACTTCTGCATGAGAATAGCTCTAGAACGAGCGTTCAGAGACTGCAAGTTGAAGACAAGATTTATATCAGCAATGCCAAACAGTGAAGAAAACAATTTGCCAGTGTAGGCAATTATAAATACCTACAACAAAATTAAAGAAAACCATTTGACAATAAGAAGGTGCACATTAGATTTTCTATGCAAAGAAAATAGCTTTCATTTGATAGGGCCATGGGGGAGAAGACAGCAAACCTAAGAACACTATACACAGAGACTTGGATACGAAGTAAACAAAAGAGTGCTGATGTATTTTGTTCGCATCTTTACCAACAAAAAAAAAAATTATTGTGTTCGCATCAGGGGGTACAAGTTAAACGCAACGGACAAAATACAATCTGGAAAGATGAGGAAATAGATATAAATACATTTAAATATAAGGGCAGAAAGTTTTAGAATTTTTTTTTTTGGGTGGGGGGGGGGTGGGGGAGGGTTGTATAAACAGGAACATGAGGTGTATATGTATACGAGGGCAGAACAGGTAATACAAATTATTAAGTGAGCCTGTGCCCCTATCTTAGGTCTCCCTCCACAAAATTCTCTTTATTGTTCTCATCTCTCCTCTCATTCTGTCACGTATACTTCTACTTCTGCTGCTGCTGCTGCTTCACTTTCAAAATCTGGCAACCTTCTTACCCTGAACTCCCACACCCCACCACCCCCCCCCCCCCCCCCCCCCAAAAAAAGAGAGAAGAAAAACCCTCTTGGGCCAGTGGTTGTGCCTTACAAGAACCCTTTCAACATATTCCATTACCAAAATACTCAGTTTCGGAACAAATTGAGTCTAAATGTCTCTCGAAATTTACCATTCACTGAAATATTTTAGTTTTGGTAGAGGTTGAAATAAGAGCAAAATCCAAAATTTCAAACCTTGAATTCTGTTCTACTCACTTGAGAACAGCTGTGCCAGCCTGTCAGCCACATCTCAACAAAGAAAAAAAGAGACAGGTAATTTGCATGTGATCTTGCGATGTACATCACTGAGGTTCCAGACAAATGAGAATCTAACAAAAACATAAACCCATTTATAACCAGGTCACAAATCAAAATCTTTACTATGAAGTCCCAGCAGCGTCTAAGGCTTCGTTTGGTTGCAAGGGGAATTACAGGGAAGGGAAGTGAAAATTTACAAACCTAAAAGTGAAGCTTTAATCATTACCCCATGTGACTAACTCAAAAGCATTCCATATTGGTTATTAATTTTCACTCTACTTTGCATCCAAATCCCTTTGGTATAAAAAGTAAAATAAAAATTACATGTAAAATGTAATATTACTAAATATGATAAGAAATTTTAAGTAGTTTATACAATTCAATGACATGATGATACAAAATTTACATTTTTTAGGTTCGAAATTTTCCACTTCCCTTTACTTCCCCTACCAAACGTAGCCTAAGTGAAGTTAATAGAAACAGTGAGCAAGTGCACCTGCATAATTTTTCAACAGATTCAAAGCTTAATTTCCACATTTCCATAACATAAATTAATCAAAATACAGATCAACAAGTTGGACAAAGAACAAAACACTTGTCAGACAATGTAGATGGCATTTTGTGAACAGTAATTACTCATGGGAGGACCTTCCAAAATGAATATTTACATCAGCAAACACTTTCTGATCCAACGCCCACAGTTTTTTTTATATCATAGCTTATTGCACATCAAACTTCATTTATGTAAGAAAATTTTATTAGAGTGGAACAAAATACAGATTGCAATTTCTTATCCTCACTTATGCAACCAAAAGAACATATGCAACCAAGATGTTCTAACATAATAAATTATACACTACTAGAAAAATCGGAATGTGCAAACCTCAAAATGCTCAAATAATTAACATCCACCAAGCAAAGACAAATAAATAGACCATGATATTTGGTAATTCAGCCAGACATACTAAAACAAAGGAGGAATTTGTTTCCTGCACGTTGAAACAGAACTAGATTCTCCAAAAGTGTGCCACAGCACCCATCAAAGCCTCAAGACTAATTGTGAAGAGAATACAGAAAATAAAGAATCAAAGATAGCAAATGAGTTTGGTATCATAAATCTGTGACCAATATAGAAGGATTACTAACCAAGCCTCCACCATCATCGTCGTCAAAATCACCAGCATTAGCCCCAATGTCTTGCATTCCAGCTTGATCAGTAACAGCAGATACCTAAAAGACAGAAGAGGGTATATGGTCAAGATGTAAGAGGATGCCTTCATCCTCGCAACCTAGTATCTATTTCGTCTCTTGATTAGTAATCTTAGCTTTGCTTAAAAATTTTAAATAAAGATTAGATGCAATTGTAAGACTTTTATTGCGAATTTTCTTTACCAATTATAAAAATAAATATTACAGCAGGTCACCTTGATTATCCGACCAGCAATATCAAGTTGTCCATTTAAGCTTTGTGCAGCTCTGGCATCTTCAAGTCGTGCAAACTGCAACAGTGTACCTTTTACACATTAGCCCATTGATCAAAATGAGAAGAAACAAACTCCTTCAGACTGATATACTAACCTGGACAAACCCATAACCTTTGCAATGTCCAGTCTCTGGGTCAAGGGGCAATTGAACCAGCTCCACAGGACCAAATGGTTCAAAAACCTAGTACATTCAGCTAAAAAATCAATTAATCCAGTTCACCAGAAACTTGAAGAAACCAATAAATAGAATGAGAACAAGTTCTTATTGCAAAAGTCCAGAGAACTTTTTATGCCAAAAGTTGAGTATTAAATAATAATCCTAATGAAAAAAAATATGTCCACCACTGCAGTGGACCTAAGAGCCACAAAGTTGCCATCTACCTTAGTAGTTAGTACCTTTTTAAAGCACCAGAGCCAAATGAAACAAAGTGTTAGTTTAATGCGCAATTTTACGAGGGGTCTAGGATATACAAAAGGCTTCATGTGAGAAGTGCCTCTACTTTGACTCACTACAAGGAGTTTTTTTTTCTCTCCTGACAAAAAAAAAAAATTGGAAGAGAGCATAACAAGTGTTGGGAATACCACACTCCACATTGGTTTTGATGATAACAAACGAGTGAGTATCCTAATGATTATCTGCCAAGTGTCATGTGAAAGACCAATGAACATATTGTCTAACCTCAAGACGAGAGCATGAAGCCACAGTTGTCACGGCGCCAAGGCGAACCAAGGCGGTGGAGGGTTGTCTAAGCGCTTAGGCAAGAAGGCACACGCCTTGAGGCGAACAAGGCAACCAATTGTTATTTTTCATTTTTCCTATTTTCTAACATTATTTAGTAAGCTATATATACCTTGTATCATAAAAAATCAAGATTAAGCAACATCAAGTCATTAAAAATATACATTTATCCATATTAAATCATAAAAAATTAACATTAAGTCATATTAAGTTATAAAAAATCAAAATTTAGAGAAATGCTCTGGTTCTATAATAAGTTTGACTGGTCAAATGATATTATTTTTACATAAGACTTTTTGTATCAGTTATAATATAAAACCAACTTTCCAACAAGTCTAAGATTACTTAAATCTAAGTTGTAATGACAAAGTTATGATCCGGTCAAACTTATTTTTAAGTGCGCGAATACTGTTAAAATCGCCTGAATGAAAATAATTTTATGGATATCAAAATAAAAAATTATTTTACCGGACTTTTGGTTTTTAGCAATGTTTTAACATGATAGAATTTATAAAATTTTCATAATTGAGAAAAACTCCAGCATTTAAAAGTTGAAAATCGCCCCTATAACCAAAATCCAGTTTTTCTTCTTGGACTGGGGAATTGACTTTTTATCCTTTTGGAATTTGATTTTTAAACTATTTTTATTGAATTCAAATAGGGGGTATTTTCTTATTTATGAATAATATCTTTTACTTAAATGATATTTGGCATAAATAAGTGCCAAAACACAAGACAGCATGTAGTCTAGGCCCCAGGCAAACAGCCTGAACGCCTAGGCAACGCCTTGACAACTATGCATGAAGCCATAGAAGAGCTCTATGTACCTCTACAAGAATCAAGCACAGATGAAGGTCACAAAAGAAGAAATTGAAGACTTGAAGAGATTGAAGACGTGAAGACGTGAAGACTTCTAGATTAGGTTGTAATAAAACACACTGTACGCACTACACTCATAATGCATGCATATGTTAGAATGGCTCCAGGAGGAACCTATGACAAAGGACCTTAAGTGTGTTGACCATGTCAATACCTCTAGACCAGACTTCAAGGGTATTTTAGTCGTTCAAATTAACATAGTCAAGAAATGGACTTAACTAGAAAAATGTGGACAATCGAGTTGTGAGACCACCACAACTTGAATCAAGCCATTTGGACCTCTCATGAAAAAGATATGGCATGTTGAATAACTGCCAGACAGTTAAAACACAAAACAGAGGTCTACCGGTATTTTAGTCATTCAAATTAACATAGTTAAGAAATGGACTTAACTAGAAAAATGTGGATAATCGAGTTGTGACCACCACCACAACTTGAATCAAGCCATTTGGACCTCTCATGAAAAAGATATGGCAAATTGAATAACTGCCAGACAGTTAAAACACAAAACAGAGGTCAACCGGTAACTACCGCCAGGATCCAATAACTACCGGTAGAGCTCTGTGAACAGAGAACAAATCAGACATAAACCAACAGAGGCCATCTGGTAACTGTCGGATGCCTTCCGAAAATCTATCTGGCTAACCGGATTGCTTCCAGATGATTCCAACCAATGTCCAATGGCTAGTTTTTTAAATTATAACGGATCTTTCTGTCCAACGGTCACCTAATCAGGTAATTACCAGTAGAGTGAAATTTTCCCGTTAAGGCTTATTTCCTTCCCAAAATTGGTGATTCTCCTACCCAAATTAGAACTAATCCTCACCAATATGAATACCCCACTAATAGCTTTAGTAATTAACAATTAAGTGAGCATTAGCAATCATTATCAAAAGTCGTTCAGTGAGAATTATGTCTTATTTTATTGAGTTCAATCACTGTGGTCAAACCTTACTCTCAAGAACTCAAAGTTGAGTGGAAGTCTCCATTACTATCTCATATGCAAAGGAAGACCATTAAAGGTGCATGCTCATAATCTTCATTTCATACTCATTGCACACACCACACGAGGTACCTCGAAAAACTTTATTCCACTTTACTTTTTCATTTACACTTGTCTAGACTGTACTTAGGCTAGTGTAGGATTCTCTTGTCCTTATAAGAGTGTAAGGTGTCTCTCCACCTTAAAGGGGATTCTAAAGGTGCCTCCCTACCTGCAAAGGAGATTGGACAGATTCTCTTATCCTTGAAAATTCTATAAAGGTTTTCCTCCCTATCTACTGTACTGACAGGGAAATGCTAGTGGGATACTTTACAAAAGGATCTTAAAGAGAGAGGACTAGACTCAGGTTAAGTCGAACCGCTATAAATCTTAGTCTTGTGTGGTTGTGAATTTTATTTATTCCGCATTTCATATTTTGCAATCACACTTGGGATACGTAATTCGAAAATATTTAAATTCCCATTAGCATAACCTATTCACCCCCCTTCTAGGTTATTTCAACAAGGACCTATTATGCCAATTCTCTGATTCAGACACATCAAGATTGATTTATCCAGCATTCATGCCCCAAAATCTCAAGCAAATTGAGATAGTCATGAATTTAAATCTCTCTAGACTTAAATAAAAATTTAAAGATTTGCAGGAAAAACATAGAATGTTGTCTCTCCTTTGCTGAGCAAGGGACTAGGCAAGGAATCTAGTGTTATGGATATCTCTTCAGGAAAGAGTTAGGATATAAATTGTGGAATTGCAAGGGCCAAAAAATGCAGAGGTGTTGTCACTCAAAAGCTCCCTCAGTATATTGCAACCTGCCGCAAATCAGAGAGATTTCAGCAACCTGCATAATTACTAACCAAGGTCACTGAATGCTATGGTAGTAAAAAACTGTATGATTGAAGTTTCATTGAAATTGTAATAACTGTAAAGCCATATAGGTAACTAAAAAGTAGTATGATTGGAAAGTGAAAACCATATTGCACACAATTTATAGAAAACAGTCTCACACCAGCTGATTACAACAAGGTACAAAATATGCATAGACAATTTCCCTTCGTTGATGCCAAAAGTTCGGGCAAGGCTGGAGGTAATGTGAAGAAAATCATTCGGAGATAATATTCCCTCAGACCCAAATTTGACCAGCCTTTTTCCTTCCATTTTCTCCATCCAAGTAGTCAATCGATTGTACAGATCAAGTGATGAAACATAAATTACAATAGCCCAACCATTGGCTACCATATTTCAAGATCTTGAAAATAAGCTGAAAGTAAATGCATCTCCACTCAATAAAATTTGGACAATTTAATGCATCTCCCCTCGTTAAAATTTGAAATTTTCAAAGAGGAAAACACGGGGGGATGGAGGCGGTAGATAAAATAAAAGAGTGGTGAAATAAACAAATAATACTCGGGCCTAGATAAAAGTTTGCGTTTTTACATGGCAAAACCCCAATACAGGCTTAATAAAGGAAGACCAAAAACCACATTCCAATCAAATTCATGACAAAACCATACTAAATCTGCCCTTGTAGGGGCTAGCAGGTCGCATTGGCAAAGACAAGCCATAATAACAAAAATGAAACTGGATCAAAAATATAGTTCAGAGGCAAATTTTCTAAAAATAACTCAAAACGTATTTTGGAGTTTTGACCATAATACATGGAGCCCGGTGATTGAAATAGCAGTTAAATCATTCACAATTTAAGGATCAATAACTACACAAGACAAATGTAAAAGGAAAAATATAATATTAACTTTACAACAGCTACAATAAGTGCCAAAGCCACCTTTCTCTAACCTATGAACATCAATTTCTGTCCAGTTTGAAACGGTATGTACTCACCTGACGAAGTTGATCCTCTGTGATGTTGAAATGCAGATTGCCAACGTATAACCTTCTAGCACCTCCTGAATATGGTCCAATAGCACCCCCTGGCCCTCCAACTGCAGCTGTATTTGACTGAACCAGATTTTTCTCCGCCTCTGAAGGTTTAACCATCACTGGTTGACCGAGAAGTGGCTGACCAGAAAGTGCTATTGCCATCGGGACTGACATTGCATCATAAAATTCAATATACCTGTCAAACTCAATAAATAAAGATCTCTTAGGTGACTAAAGACATGAAAGGACTGGTCAATTAGCTTGTACAGAGTTGAAAAACAAAACAGAAATTATTTTTGAGTCCGGTAAGTATGCTACACATAATCCCAGGTAACCCAACAAAAGGCTAGCCTCAAGGCATAATGTGGCACCTAACACTTTTGCTCATCAAGTTATTTCGCTGAAGGCTTCATCTTTTCCACATGAAGAAAGGCAGAACATGAAAATTTTCCAACAAAACATCATTTCCCATATTTATTTCGGTGCATGTAAGATATAATACAGTGCACTCAATTCAGGTGTAAAAGAAAATGTTTGAGGTCAGGCACAAAAGAAAATATTGCATTCCTGTCCTCAGTAGACCACTGCCAGGCCAAAATGGTAACCTCATCCCCATCCCTACATCAGAGACAAATGAGGATTGCACGTTGCAAAGCACTGCTGGAGGGATCCAGGGAGGGAGGGAGAGATGATCATGAAGTAGTGCCATTGGCAGAAGACAGCTGCAGCTATCCAGCATTGCAGTGTAAGATATTAAGGGACAGCATTCAAAGATATTTCTCTCTCATTGCAGTGTAAGAGATGTGGCTTCAGAGATAAGCTGGATGACAGCATTGCAGTAGTCTCTCTCTCAGTTCAGAAGCAACATCTATTACCCAGTAATCCCAAATAAATTTCTTGACGTGTGTGATTCTTAAACATGGCCAATCTAAGTTTCTGACCCCATCAGATTTTTCACATAAACGTGAAGTTACAAGACAATTCACCAACAGTCAGAAATCCTAGGTTTAACTTAAAAGAATGAAATCCAACAATGCCATTCTCCATTTGAGAGAGTTTAGGAATAGACCAAGCTCTAGACTCAGCACACAACCATTCTCCAGACAAAGACCAGGCCCCTCACATGGATGTTTTCCAACCAATTCCGCAAGGCACAAACATTCTAAATTTTTTGAAGTTACAAGACAATTCACCAACCGTCAGAGAAATCCTGGGTTTCACTTCAAATAGAGAAATCCAACAACACCATTCTCCATTGGAAAGTTTAGGAATAGACTAAGCTGTAGACTCGCCTTTACCAAGACAAAGACCAGACCCCTCACATGGAAGTTCTCCACCCTATTATGCAGGGCACAAACATTCTAAAAATTTTTCGTCATCAAAATTTTACAAAGCTTACTTAATTTTTTTGCTTTTACGCTGAAATAAATGGAACTCAAGTGTAAAATACGCACCAATCTGAAATTTTAAATTTGATGGCCATCTACACATCTTCTATGGTAACACAAACTTGCACAGTAAAAATGTTATTCAGAATGAGACATTCAGAAGCTTCATGTTAAGAAGGAAGAAGAAAATTACCCTAATGGCCCAATCCTTTGGAATAGAAAAACAAATCAAAAACTCCAAGTTAAGATGGAAAAATAAAATTACCCTACACCCTTGGAACGTCATGAATAGTGATCACACACACACACCCTTCTTAAGTTCTACACAGATTCCTACACTTCATGTCAAAGAACGAAGAAGAAAATTACCCCACTCCCTTTGAACGTCTTGAATTGCGATCCATTATAAGCCGTACATCGCGCACCTGAAGATAGTATATAATGTTGTTAATAAGATAGCAGCAGAAGAAATA
Organism: Macadamia integrifolia; assembly: GCF_013358625.1. Lineage (NCBI taxonomy): Eukaryota > Viridiplantae > Streptophyta > Magnoliopsida > Proteales > Proteaceae > Macadamia > Macadamia integrifolia. Next base: position 27,018,327 of record NC_056563.1, on the reverse strand, counting down.
TGCTAACATTTTCAAAAGGTTCAACTTACAAACGATGATCCCCTGACAAGAAACTTTAATAGTTTATATTATTGCACCATTAGAGGCAGCCTATATGATTGCCTGTCACGTTTTAAGTGCATCATTAACTCAACAAATACAACCAAAATAATACTACAACAACAATCATTGCATTTCACTCCATGGGACGCAAAGGATGAATACAGTAAGAAGCACAAATATCTTAATGACACACTAAAATATTTTTGAACAACATAACACAAGAAGTAAAAAATATGATGGCAATATCAGATGCAAATCTGAGTACCATTTTCAAGACACAAACTTGATCTGAAAACCACAAGAGTATAAGATCTACTTTACTATTATGATAATTAGGTTCCAATTTCTTCATGCTTCCTAAATTTGTTACTTGTTCCTATCACTAATTAACCGTGCAATAGCCCAAGCATTTCAAGGGACAGGGATATCCTCCAAGATTCTTTGATTGCTCTGTCTCTCTCAAATTGTACTAAGATGTAAATACTTTTTTGTTTAAGAGAAAAATTAAGAGGAATTGACAAGGTCATAACAAGTAGTTTTGGTCAAAAGGAAAAAATTCCAATCTCCTAAATATCTGATATTCCCAAACATTCCGAACTCTCCCCAACTGTTTAGACATCCTGACTCCTCACCGTACTCCAACTCACAAAAGCAACACTTCCAATGTTCCTACTCCACAACAGATGGAATGTAGATCTAGAGGATACTAGATCAACCGATACAATGGCTGACAATAAAAGGGTAATAAACACTATAGTGATACTCAATGAGGATGCCAATGTAAATTTTTGCTCTGCTTTCTGGTCCATAGTTTCCTTGATTTGTTTTATAAATAAGATTTATAACCTTTCATTTAAGAAAGTCAAATATAAGAACATTTTTATAGAGCATTAAATGATGTAGCAAAAGATGAAATCCAATTTCCAATCATAAACTAACCTTGCCAGCCCTTGAAAAGAATTCATAAACATCTTTTTCATCTGCCTTCAAACAAATCTGCCATGGTGGTTGAAACATCAGTCAAAAACAGCCAAAATCACATGTAAGAAATTAGCATGAAAAGACCAACCATGGCACAAAAGGGAGAAGGGGATGAGAGTACCTGATAAGCAAATACAGTCCTCTGATCTCGTTCTGGATCAGCCTCAGGCTCTGTTTCCTCCTTTTTCTCTTTATATCGTCTGCAAGGGAATAAAAACCTCAAATATCAACCTGGCCTGATGAGTGACTGGCCCAATATTATCAAACAAACCATGCTCATCACAACAAATCAAGCAGACAAGACCATTCATAGAAAAGTAGGGTGATATGTTTGATTGCTCCTGCAAACAAACGTGCATTTAATGTGATAAGAATGTCAGATATATATATATATATGAACATTAGAAGTACTGAAATTGCAGCAAATTTCTTTCTTCGACATGGTTTCAGAGATCAGATCCATGTAATAACTTCCTGTAGGAAACTACAATAAGTTAACATGACACCACATGTAAGAAGAGACAAAGAAGATAAAGTCGTAATGAGACAAATAAAGATCAAGAAAAGGTTACAATTTGTGATTGGAGAATCTTGTAGAAGGTCGTAATCTAACTTCAAGCAATGGATTGGTGAAAGACATGTTACTCCGTCCATGTAACAAATAAAGACTAAATTGTTCAGTACGGAAGACACATTATGGGTTGTGTCAACCAGAAAATCTAAATGGTGAATGGTCACACACTCACACTTTTAATTTATTTATCAAATTTTCTTATAATTTATAAAGCCTTTTATTTGTATTTTTTCAGGGGTATAGGATGAATAACAAGATAAAGGAGCAACCTTAGGGTGCAGGGGCAATTCCCAAGTCTTTGCTAACAGTAGAAGTGAAATCACCTTGAATGAAGTAGTTGTACAGCAAGCCGCCAAATAGAATCATGTCAATATTTACCTCGAACATATAACTACGGAAATACGCAAAACACTATAAATAAATGAATAAAGAAAGCTCCATCTGCCAGCAGAAAATTAGCATATGGACTATGGAGGGTCATTACAATAGTACTTCCATGGCACTGTTATGAGAGAAGAAACTTGTGAGTCTATTTTTTCTTTCTATAAGACTAGATGTTGTGGTCGTAGTTGTTGTTGTTGTTGTTCTATAAGACTAAATGTGCAACAACATGATGACCAAACTGGTAACAACATATATATCCCACTCTGCTCACAGAACTGTACTAAATTCATTCACCAACTGTATCAGTCCACCTCTCTGCCTGCCTTGATCTGAGAAAAGAAAAAAAAATTATTTGTATATAAATATATATAGGCATCTCCCCCACTCCAGTCAGCTGTCTTAAAGTATACATAGAAAGAAACTACAAACATGGTAGATGAACCGGCAGAGTTCATAAAAGACAAAACTTGGCAAAGAACACATTAGTTATTTGCTGTCTTAAGAGTTGCATCTTGCAGCATTTTTTTTAAGGAGATCATAAGGACTGAAAGTGAGATTGGAAAGCAGAAGTTTCTCTCCTGATGAATAAGAAAATTATAAAAAATGAAAATATGCATACAAGGAATGGCAAAGTGGATGCCAGGAACCTACAGTCGTAAGAGCCCAAGAGGCCCATAAAGGGGTATAAATTCAAGGAACTCGGTATTAGTTGCAGCTAGAACTTGGGACTCAAATATTAAGAGAGCCTATACGCAATGAAACTTAACCTCAAGGAAAGGACATTTGCTGGAAAGTACCACCCCACAAGCCTAATCCTGACTCCCATTAAAAAAAAAAAAAAAAAACCCTAATCCTCACGATGGACAATCATCAAAAGAAGTAATAAATAATTAAAAATAGATTATCCTGTAAAATCTTATGGCAGATCTGGCCGCCGACTGAACACCAATTTTCCTCACAAGCATCAGAAGATGAAGTGCTTCTGTTAAGCAGAGCCGATTACTCCCTCACCAGCATTTTCTGCAACAGAACAAATATAATTAAGCCATTTTTCTCTAAGGTTGAGGATAATGAAAATCATAACATTGACGTCACCAATCCTCATCAAAAACGCAACTGGAAACTACCCATTCTTGCAAATGCAAGCTTCTCAACGGATCCCAAAAAGTCTACAAAGAAGAAACTTTGGAGATCCATGACCTGAGTTTCTGACCCTGGCTCACTTGCCAGATCGACCATCTGAAGATTTCCCTAGCATATCTGCGAGTTTCAAAATCTAATGTTCAATAGTCAGAAATTCCAATACTGACAGGAAGCACAAGTAGCTAGATGATACTTGAGCACCAGTGGTGCCAAAATGAACGTAAGAATCCATTAAAAAGAAGGCAAAAATCATGAAAAGTACTCTAGAAAACAGAATGAGTAAACAAATTTTTGTTGGGAGCACTCAGTTTTCAAGATAACCTTAACCAGGATTGTATCAATACCTAATGATTCCTTTGAAAGATCTGATCATCTTGGGCTAGACACAGAATTAATGGCAATATCCAAGGACAATAGGACATTATGCAATAACAAAGCTTTTCAGGTGCGTCAACCACCAAAATAAAAAGGGGGGGGGGGGGAAGAAATATGCAGATTTTTGCACCAGTCAAGTTTGCAAATGCAACACCAGAATATTCATTCAGATACCAGCCCCAGTCCATCAATCAGAAACTTTTTAACACATGCACATTTTCAATCCAGGTACCACCCAAGAGCCTGTTAATACGCAGAATGCATCCTAAACAAGACACAGTTTGCAAAACATCATTGCCCCCTACAGTGAGAAAAAATAGCACTCAGTTCTCAATGATATGATCATCTAAGTCCCAACCACTGGAATCAAACATTCGCATTTTCTCTTTTTCATCTCTCCTTTCTTCATCCATCTTCTAGTCTTTCTAATCTGAAGGTTTCTACCTACCAGGAATACAAACATTTAATTCAAAAAGAAAGGAGAGCCGCCTTTGGCTCAGATTCAAACCGAGTTTGCATATTCTATCTCTTACAACCATCACTCTTTTGTATTGGTTTGAATAGCAAACAATGTTCTCGAACGTGATTGCATTTAGATAACCAATCAATGTGGAGACAACCATGCCTGAGCAGAAATTGGATAAAAGATAATGTTTGTCACAAGCAGAGGCAAAGCCAAATCTTCATTCTGCACCTGAAATGTCAAGCCTAATACATAATATACATTATTCTGTATGTATATTCAATATAAAATACTAGGTAAGTAAATTCAAGTGTACAGCACAATGAATTGAATTCAATACAGTTACACACTCACAAGCACAACCAAAAATAAGAGCACAGGAATCTACCATGTGGCAGACCCATCAACAATCAATTTTAGTAGAAAACTGTAACTTCCAAGACATCTTTTTTTATTTAAATTGTAAGAAAATCTTTCAAGTCTTACCTAAAAACTAAACATTGAGATTACCTGAATATGGAACATATAGGTCAAGAACTTCAAGGTAGATTTATATTACATTAAGACAGTTACTTTCTGCATTCATACAAATTAGATGTAGCATGAGAGAACTTTAGATAACACCAAGTGAAGAAATCTAAGACCGTGCAAAATCACATCAAAAGAATCACCGTTCCATGATTTGATAAGAGAATTAATGTACTAGTAGTACAGTAATACATAAGGAAAAAAGAGAATATAGTGTGGTACTGAATTGAAGGTTCAATCAGTACCAAATAACAAGACCTTTATATCAAAGAAAAAACCAGGTTCGGGTTGAAAATAGGTGGTCAAAAGGGGCTGAAATAGAGATCGAGTTTAGTAATAAGTAAGGAAAAGACTTGCTGAAAATCTGGACCATTTGTGACAGTCAGATCAGCAAATATAAGTAAATATAATCACAAAAGGGCTGGGGATCTAAAACTATAAAAGTCAGTAAACAGATTCTACAAACATCTTTAAGAAGTGATTTAAATAATGAAATCAGATCTGAAATATATGAGAAACAGATCCGGAGAACAATACACAAAGCAGCAACATAAAACCAATATCCGATTTCCAGAAACAGGTATGAAATAGCAAAGAAATCAACTCAGGACAGAAATAGGAGAAATCGCATAGCATCCACAGGACAAAATGACCTGGAATTTGGGTAGAGTAGCCCTCCAGGAAGGTGCAACTGTGTTAAGGCTCAAGTCAAAAGGAGGGGGAATTCTGATGGTTGGATACGGCTGGACAGAATTTCTTGGAGAACAAGTTATTCAAGTTCTACAGAGAACAAGAGTTAGAAACAAGGAATTTTCAGAGATTGATCTTATTTGTCAATGGTGAAAAGAATGAATTAACAATCAACAAAAGACATAGAGTATCAATAGCACAGGAGCACGAACAATAGTCGGTGTCTATCCACCCGGGTTTCACACCACAAGGTGTCAATTGGATCACACACCTTCAGTCCTTCCCTTGATCACACAAAATGACAAAAGGTTTCTCCATGGAAGAAGAAGCAGCAGCGGCAGAGGCAAAGGCAGAGGCAGAGGCAGCGTTAGCATTTGTTTTTCAAAATCGTGGGCTATTATCGAAGGGAAATAGAACAAAATAAAAACAAGCTAGAGACCCATTAGGAAAGTCCCAAATTGGAAATATCCCCAATCAATTCTAACATGGATTACAAGACAGAATCAGATCTAGCTGATGTGGACTCCACTAACTCATTACTCGTCCAGGAAACAGACAAACAACTTAAATTGAACCAAAACTTAAACAGGATCATGGTTCAACCAACTCGAACCAACATTAAAACAAAACCAAGGTTCAAAAACTTGTTTCACCGTTTCAGTCAATCTGAAATACCAAAATTTCGCGTATTTTTTCAAATTTTTTTCACTTGGCCTTTATTTCTTTCGGGGGTCGGGGGGGTCTAATGGCCGAAATGAGCAAAATTTCGGCAAAACAGTGCTGATTCTGGGTTCCAACTCCTGTTTCGTCTCAGACATATCGAAATTACAAATTTCAGAGAGTTTTCGAACGATGACTAAAACTAAGTAAAATATAAACAGCAACCCCCAACAAAACAATCCACAGTTTGGCTGCCTTGGCCTTCTTCCTACGTGAGAGGTGATGTAAGACTAGGATTGACAAAGCGACCTAATCCCAATGCTGCAGAATACTCTCAGAGAACACACCAAAATCAAGCACAACAAAAATATAATAACAAATCATATCAAATAATGAAAATAGATCAAGGGTCAGGATATCAATCTCAGAATTATGGTTTTCTGGGATCAAATCAGGAACAGCTATGAAAGGCTAGTTTAGATGCTGAAATAGGGTTAGTAACAATACGGAAATGTCTGAACACCAAAGAAATCAGAAGCAAACTGATCCATGCTATCAATTTCAGTCTCAAGTCTGAAAACAGGGTAACAGTCACTACAGGACAGAAATAGGGAGATATTAAATAACTTAAAATCAGGTGGTCCAATAGGGCTGAAATTTTGGTGAGTCTCACAATAGGGGATATGCATCTTTGATCCAAACTTGAGCCTTATCAAATGTCTGATCTGTCCAGGAGGGAGAAGGATTGGAGAACAAGAAATTTTGGAATTTCTGGGCAGGACTGAGAAATGACCAGTTTCAGTTACCTGCGATAGATTGAGGTTGAAGTTGCCGGTCTTGAGCACCTTATACAGCAAAAAAAGAGAAAATAATAAAGGAGAAAGAACCCCTCAGGCTTCACACCGCAGAGGATCAGTTGGATCAAACACCAACTCCACTAGATTTGATCAAACACGAAGCCATTCTTAGCAAGGAGAAGCAGAAGCAGCAGCAGCAGCAGCAGCAGCAATAGCAACAGCAGACACCATTGTTTTAATTCTTCAAATCATTGGCTTCTATGGACCCCTTCATTATATTTATAGCGGTAATGGGGAAAGGAATTACATCCTAATAGCAGGTTTCAGAAAATGAAACGAAATATTCTCCTAGTACAATAGTTTCTAAAAACTAAAAAATGAAACTAACAAATAATGACTGGACTCAACTAATAACTTGACTCCTAAGAGAACAAATATAACTTTCGGCGAGGGAGAGCTCTCTCTCTTTCTTGATCTGCCCACTGGAGGGAATGGGATTTCATTCCCAAGACTGCCTCGTCTGTGTAACCCCCCCCCCGACTGCTTGAAGATGCGTGCATGATACGATAAAGGGTCCCTGAGAGGAACCAATGAAAAGACCGGTCCACACGAAGATCGGCACTCTAGGCCTTCTTGAAAAGCAGCCCGCAAAAGGGAAATCCATGGAGATGGCAGACTCACCAATCAGGCACACTTTGAGGCTGACTACGACAGACCGGGAGGTGACAATTCACTTTCCTTTTTCTTTTTAATTTTCCAAATTGAACAAACATGTTTCACCAAATAAGCCAAAATAAAAGAAACCCGATACTAATCCCGTATGCAACCATAATACCCCCAGTTTAGACCCACAAAAATGGCTCATTACACTCCAAACCACATGAACTAAAGGCCCAACACATATCCAACCCAACCCTAGACTTATTCATAATAAAACAAGCCTAGTTTGGTGAAGAATCTTCATCGGTAGAGTTTCAAAATTGATGTAAACAAAAACAATATCGACCTCAGTGGGAAGCACAAGGACGGGAGAAATAAAAGTAAAGAAAACTAGAAGATGTAGATTGAATTTCACACTCCAAAACAGAACAAAACATCTTGCAGTAGGATAATGATAGAACAAACACCAAAGAAACACGAATAGAAAATAAATAGATTCACGCAAGCCACATATATTTGACGTGGTTTAGTCACTGATGTGATGTGCTGATGTGCTACGTCCACAGGGGAAGGTGAAGATGATTCACTACATGATGGAAGAACAATTACAATGGAGATCTCTCAAGAACACCCAAACTCGGGGCAAGAACTCTCACCCAAAAACCCTAACTCGAAAATCTCCAACAATCTCACTTACTTGAACAAGAGAATCAAACAAATATATACTCCTTCAAGTTAGGTCGATCCATCAAGTCACATCCAGTCAGGTCGTACTGTACAAACCCCACCACCCCATACCAGATCAGCAATGGGCTCTGGGATAGGCCCTCTACTACCATCACAGACCTCCGAAAAAAAAAACTCATTCAAGTCGCCACCAAGCAATGTCGAAGCGGGTCAATCTTCGAAACGAGCCAAGAATTTGACACACGTAACTGATAACAACAAACTATACATATTGATCATCCCTGATACCTCCAAATCTTCAAGCGACTACTAGCTGATGAAGAAAAGCAACGAAGTATCCCACAAAAAGTAAGCCCAAATGCCAACTTCTCTTCAATTTCTAGAGAATAAACTAATACGGAATTCATATTAGAAAAGTAGAAAGTAATAGATGAAGGAAGAAGAGAAGGATAACAAATAAGAAGCTCTAATTACGAAAGGTGGTGCACAAGAGCACTAATGTAGAGCAACAACCACAATTGTAATGGTGCCAAGGCAAGCAACAGCAGTGATAGATGCCTTGTCACCTAGGTGACGATTGAAATCCATCAGGTGGAGGACAAGAACATCAGGTTTTGCTTTAGGACAGCTTGATACATAAGGCCACTGACTGCCTTGGACCTCAAGGGGCACCTTGTCGCCTAGGCTCACCGTAGAAATGCCTTGACTACTGTGGCAATAATTCAGCTTCACATTAAGAAAGTACCCAAATACATACCTTTCATCCTTTGTCAGCCCCCACCTTTCATCCTTTGTCAGCCCCCTTGACAGTATATTGCTAAAAATGCTCTGAAGAAACAACTTCTTAACAATTCCCAAACACAGGTGAATTCTTTGAACAAAATATAATATACCTAGATAGTTGTCAAGGCGACGCCTAGGTGTGTAGATGCCTTGGTCGCCTTGTTGGTTTCACCTTTCGTCTAGGGCCCCCTCCAATGCCTTAACTATATCTATAACACCTTGGCTGTCTCAACTTACTAAAATCCCAAACACTAAGACCACTTACTAATGTTTCAAACTACTCTCTAATATTGTGACCAGTACTCCAATTTACCACCGCAACTCTAATGGTTGCTCCCAAATTTAGAAAATAGTAAAATAAAAATACCTAAAACCTATACTTCCTAAAAGAGAAATCTAAAAACAAACACCCTCTTAGTAAATTAACTATAATTTCCAAAAACAGATTAGAATTGCAAGATCTTGGTCTCATTGGAAAAAAAAAAAAGAACAACTTTTCAAATTGCACACAAAACACCCTAAATTTTGACTCCCAAAACTAGATCCAGGAATAACAATAGAGATACCTTTTGAAGCTTGAGATGCTCCAAGATCATGTAAGCTATCAAATTTCCCGGCTTCCCCTATTAGCCTCTTTAGAAAGACCCCTGAGCTTCTCTAGTTGGTCTTTTTTTCCCCTTAAATATATTGGGAACCCATGAGATTAGATTGCATAAGTGTGCAAAGCATCAATGATAATACAAGCATACGGCAAATGGAATTGGAACTGATCACTTCCATTGAGATCCAACTATTATCAATAGATACAGTTCAATGAAAATTAATCACACAGAAAGGGAACTGTTCTCCATAATATTTACGAAGTCTTCGAAATTCCCCTAACCATCATTCTAGGGCAATACTCTGAATTAAAAAGAATGCCAAGATGCAGCAATTCCAACAAAAACGTAAGGAATTACTCCTAAAGCACATCCATGTATGGTGCCAAGGCTCTAGACTAGAAGACAGACTTTTATCTGGATATGAGCACAAATTATGTATCCACCACGTTCTTGCAAACAACAAGAAGTCATCGTACAAAACCAAATATAACCATCTTTATTGGCAACATGTGTATCAACTCCACATCAATATAATTCAAGGAATTCATCCAATGGAGAACTGACTTCTTCAACCGATCAAACACCTACTCAAGCTAACACTTGAAATTTGAAATTAAAACAATATCAGTGTCCCGGCACCAAATTATCCGCCAATACCTTCCCTCAGGTATGTGCCCAAAGCAAGAAGGAACAACTAAACTTGTTTGGGCTCTATTCCAAAGCATAAACTTATGTATTATCTGCTAGAACCAAAATTTGTAAGACATTAAGGACATCTACAGCATGGTGAACCCATCATATGGATTGCTCATTGATTGCTAACAACAATTAAGTAAAAACTTCAATAACATAAATAATTTGCAGAAAGCTCGTCCAACTAAGACAGGCTGATGTAGATAAGTCACTTGGGCTTATTTTATTGCAAATAAGCCTTGGGTTGTGTTATGTATGTGTTGGGCCTTTGATCCCATGGGCTTTCTTTGAAGTGGGCCACTTTAATAGGCCTAAAATATGGGTAGAGGGTAGGAAAACGGGATTTTATTCATTACTTTAATTAGTTGCTATTTAATTCAATAAAGGCCTATTAGGCCATTAGTTGGTTGTAAAGTCCTATATGGACTATTAGTTAGTTAATCATACTCCATGTTGGAGTCATAAAGTCAAGTCCTAGTCCTATTTTGAATTCCTAGTTGTAGTAGGAGTGTCTAGTCTTATTGGGAAACTAACTCCTAGTTGTAGTAGGAGTGTCTAGTCCTATTAGGAAACTAACTCCTAATTGTAGTAGAAGTGTCTAGTCCTATTGGGAAACTAGCTCCCAGTTGTAGTAGGAGTGTCTAATCCTATTGGGAAACTAGCTCCTAGCATTAGAATGATTATAAACTTCCCCTCTATAAATAGAGAGGCATATGTCCCATTACTGGGGAAATTTGAATGAAATAAAGTTTGCATTTATGAAATAAAGTTTGTAACTAAATGCTTAGAGCAGCTGAGATAGCTGTGGGTGAGAAGCCCAGGCTGAGATAACCACTTCCTTTATTCTCTTTCACCCTTCTCAACCCCCCATCCGTTTTATTCTTCTTTTTTTATTTTATTTTATTTGTTGTAACATTCAAAAGGTATAATTCAGATTCTGATAAAAGTCTGTAGAAATCAGAATCGATCAGCAATCCTAGTGGGAATAGAGAGAGATAGATCTCCTCTCTTTCTCTCTTCTGTACTCTGTTCAGCCAAGTCTTCAATCAGGGTATTCCAAGCCTTATAAGGGTCCCACGATCCTTACCTAATCACTGTTGGAAGCATTCAGCTGTTGTTCTTGAAGCTTCTTCTCAATTTTCTCTCCTAGGTCAGAAAATCAAGAAAGCTTGTAACTTCACAACCAGCCGTCAGAATCCTCTCAACTTCGAGAGTTTTTGTACCCTCCATAGGGACCTGGCCGCACCTTTCTCTCTCCAGCTCTATAGAAGGTTTTTCTCTCTCCTATCGAGTTGGGTTTTGGGCTAATTTTGCTCCTATATGGGTATTGTATCCTTAAGGGTTTATTTTGATAGAGATAAGCCACCTTAGGCTATCATCTCCCCATGTGAACAGTTAAAGATTCAGTTATAGTCCACGTGGTCAGTTAGAGTCACTTAGAGTCTATTATTCTAATGTCATTCCTTTATAAGAAATGTATAAATATGTATTTTGCAATCTGTAAGAAATGAGAAGAAATGAGAAGATATTTTGTTTCTTCATGGTATCAGTAGCCTTTCCGCTCTAACGAGCTTCCTTTTCTTCTTTCGTTTCTTGATCTGTTTCTTTTTTTTCATTTCTTGAGTTCTTCGCTGAAGTTTTCATGGCGTCGCCGTCGGTCACTGATACGTCCTCTGAAACTACTCCGTCATCGGCTCTAATTGCTTCGAATGTTTCTCCACAATTTTCGCTAAAGCTCACATCTACCAACTATATGTTGTGGCGAGCTCAATTCATTCCTCTTCTGAGAGGATACAATCTTCTCGGCTATGTTGATGGTTCATTTCCAAGACCATCGCCGACCGATCCAAACGCCATTATTTGGGATAGACAAGATCAACTCATACTGAGTTGGATCATCTCATCATTATCGGAAACAGCAATCTCTCATGTTGTCAGTTCAACTACAGCTTGTGCAGCTTGGATGACGCTCGCTAATGTCTTTGCGCCATCATCGTGCCATCATCGTGCACATGCATTCTTGATCTGAAAGATCGTCTTTCTCGTGTTCAGAAGAATACTGACTCAGTCACAGACTATCTTTTATCAATTCGTTCCATTGCAGATACTCTTGCTGCAATTGATCAACCGATTGCCGATGAAGATCTTGTCTTTGCGACTCTTCGCGGTCTCGGAGTTGATTATCGAGACTTTGCAACTTCTGTTCGTCTTCGTCATGAGCCAATATCCTTTGTTGAGCTTAGCGGATTACTCATAAGTCATGAGAGTTTTCTACGCTCCATTTCACCGGATGGTTCACTGCACATATCAACTGCAAATGTTGCCTCTGCAAGTTCTATGAATCAACGAGGTTACAGATCTGCTGGAACTCGATCTCGATCTAGATTCCGTGGTCATGGCTTTCACAATCGAGGGGTCAATCTCGATCCAATGGCTATCAGTTCCAACAACAACAGTTTCAAGGCCCTATGCCTCATCAATCCTACAGATCCAACAGTTCTCCTCAATATTCTGGTTCGCCTCGTCCATATCAGGCTTTTGGATCATCATATCATGGCAACAACAACTCCACAGTGGCTGAATGCCCACCCTCACCTTCATTCATGAGCCAGACACGAGATTGCTGCCAAATCTGCAACACCAATGGACACACTGCCTCTACCTGTCCGCAACGCTTCAATCATGCCTTTCTCAGTACCCCTACCCCTTATGCATATTCATTTAGATCACCATGTTCTTCCTTTTCTTCTTGGTTGCTTGACTCCGGATCTAACAACCATCTTACCGCAGATCTTAGCAACCTTGCTATTAGCCAACCATATTCTGGTCCTGAACAAATTATTGTAGGGAATGGACAAGGTTTGCCAATTACACATACTAGTTTTTCTCAATTTAATTCTTCTTCCAATACCTTTGATGCTTCCAACATTCTTTGTGCTCCCTCTGTGCATCGTAATCTTTTATCCGTGCATCGTTTTGCATTGGAAAATAACATCTACTTTAAATTTCATGCTCATTATTTTCTCATAAAGGATCGACAGGGGAGGACCTTATACAGAGGCCTGAGTGAAAATGGGTTGTATCCTCTACCGATGTCTCTCTCATCTTCCACATCCTCGGTTGCATTAACAAGCACTCATGCTCCAACCACTCACTGGCATCACCGGCTAGGACATCCATCATCCAGAGTAGTGGCTACAGTTCTTCATCAATCTGGTTTTTCTGTTTCAAATAAATCGAATAAATCCAATGTTCTTTGTGATGCTTGTCAGCGCTCAAAGAGCCATCGGCTCCCATTTTAGCCTTCTTTTTCTGTTAGAACTATTCCGTTAGAGCTTATACATTGTGATTTGTGGGGTGTTGCCCCTAAAGTTTCTCATGACAAATTTCGTTATTATGTGTTGTTTGTTGATGATTTTAGTAGATACACATGGTTTTACCCAATTGCTCTCAAATCTAATGTTCTCTCTATTTTCATGACATTTAAAACTCACGTTGAAAATTATTTTGGTTGTAAAATCAAGTCTTTACAATCTGATGGGGGTGGTGAATTTCAAAAGTTAGATCATTTGCTTCGCATACATGGTGTTTCCCATAGGCTTTCATGTCCTCATACTCAAGCGCAGAATGGCGCTACTGAGAGAAAACACCGACATGTTGTAGAAATTGGCCTTGCATTACTGTTTCATGCCCATTTACCAGCCAAGTTTTGGACATATGCATTCCTTACTGCAGTATATCTTATTAATAGAATGCCAACATCAGCCCTTGGTCACATTAGTCCTCTTGAACGTCTATTTCAGACTTCGCCTGATTATGCTTTTCTTCGTTCATTCGGTTGCTTATGTTACCCTTGGCTCCGGCCATATTCTCGTCACAAACTAGAACCCCGCTCCCACCCTTGCATTTTTCTCGGTTATTCTCTCACACATAAGGGTTATAAGTGTTTCGACTCCACTAGCAACAAGTTGTATATCTCTCGTCATGTGACCTTTGATGAACACACATTTTCATTTTCTACTCTCACCTTACCACCTCATTCTTCTCATTTTTTTTTATGTGTCTCCCTGGTTTCATAATGCTCCACCAGTAATCCTACCATGTTCACCCACTCCTTTCATTTCTACCTTTGGGCCTTCACTTTCTACATCAGTACCTGAATCTTCTCCTATTGAGCCGACACATTCTCTATCTGATCCTTCCCATTCTGGGCCGACAACCTCACCTGCAGGCCTGCCCATTTCATCTCATGGCCTATCTTTACCTCTAAATTCCACTTCCTTAGACAATAGGTTGCTTCCCTCACATCCTTCCTCTAATGGGCTCTCCTTAATTCAGCCCATTTGTCATCCATGTCCACCTACAAATGATTTACCAGATCCATCATTAGCACCACATGCTACACCAACTGACCCGTCTTCTTTACCTGCTTCCTCTGTTTTCGAACCGTATATTGTCTCTAATGATGCACCTGACTCCCTCACTTCCGTTCATCCAATGGTGACACGTTCTAAGACGGGCAGTCTTCGTCCACAAGTACGCCTCAACCTAATGGCTTCCAAGCATCCAATTGTTGATGATGACGAACCGACTTGCTACTCTCAAGCAATGCATTCGGCTCCCTGGCGCTTGGCTATGCAGGAAGAATTTAAGGCCTTGTTACATAATGGAACTTGGTCTTTGGTGCCCTTCTCCTGTTCGATGAATGTGGTTGGATGTAAATGGGTTTTCCGCCTTAAACGAAAATCTAATGGCACAATAGAGCGTCACAAGGCACGCCTTGTTGCGAAAGGATATCATCAACGGCCCGGTCTAGATTTCCAAGAGACATTTAGTCCTGTCATCAAACCTGCCACAGTTCGAGTCGTCCTATCTCTTGTTGTCTCCAATCAGTGGCCACTGCAGCAACTGGATGTTCAAAATGCATTTTTACATGGAACTCTCCAAGAAACCGTTTACATGATACAGCCACTGGGTTTTATTAACCCATCTAAACCGGACTATGTGTGCCACTTACACAAGTCCATATATGGACTTAAGCAAGCACCACGAGCCTGGTACACTCGTCTCAGTACTTTTCTTGTTTCTCATGGCTTCCGCTCTTCTCGAACTGATACATTTTTATTTGTCTACCGAAAAAATGGGGTGGTTCTATATTTTCTTGTATATGTTGATGACCTTATAGTTACTGGCAACTCAACAATAACCATTTCAACCCTTATATCGGCTATGTCATTGGAATTTGCTATTAAGGATTTAGGATCCTTGAACTACTTTCTCGGTATTGAGGTCGTGCGTTCATCTTCTGGCCTCTTTCTCAATCAACGGAAGTATGCTTTGGACTTGCTTCGTAGTACTGGTATGGATGGTGTGAAGCCTATAACAACTCCAATGTCTACTTGTACCTCTCTTACTTCCACTAGTGGCTCTGCCCTGTCTGATAGTAGGGACTATCGTCGTGTTGTCGGCTCCCTTCAATACTTAACAGTAACTCGGCCGGACTTAAGCTTTGTTGTTAACAGAGTGGCTCAATATATGCATCGCCCAACCGATGTCCATTGGTCCGCTGTAAAGAGGATCTTACGCTATGTTAAACGTTCCCTTGGGGATGGTCTTTGGTTTCGCAACTCTTCTACCGTCTCTCTTACTGCCTATTCAGATGCTGATTGGGCGGGTTGTTGTGATGGTCGCCGCTCCACCACCGGATATAGTGTTTTTCTTGGTTCTCACTTGGTATCCTGGTGCTCACGTAAACAAAAGACGGTATCTCGATCATCCACCGAAGCTGAGTATCGGGTTGTTGCTGCCGTTGCTACTGAGCTTGTTTGGTTACGTTCCTTGCTCACTGAGCTCAGGGTTTACCTTGTTACGCCACCGGTAATCTAGTGCGACAATATCGGTGCTACTTATTTGACAGCAAATCCTATTTTCCATTCTCGCACCAAACATATTGAAATAGACTTCCACTTTGTGCGAGAGATGGTTGCGTCTCATCAACTTTCTGTTCGCTATGTTTCTACGGTAGATCAAATTGCTGATGTCTTGACTAAGAGTCTTTTCCGTGCTCGATTTCATTCTCTACGCGGCAAACTCACCGTTGGCTCACCCCCGATTTGTTTGAGGGGGCCTGATAGAGATAAGCCACCTTAGGCTATCATCTCCCCGTGTGAACAGTTAAAGATTCAATTATAGTCCACGTGGTCAGTTAGAGTCACTTAGAGTCTATTATTCTAATGTCATTCCTTTATAAGAAATGTATAAATATGTATTCTGCAATCTGTAAGAAATTAGAAGAAGAAATGATAAGATATTTTGTTTCTTCATATTTGATGGTATTATTTCTTTGTTTCTTACTCCTATTTGTATTGTTTGGGGTTATAAACTGCTGAGTTAGTTCCCTGTAATCTACTCCTGCATTACAGGAATCTACCGGTGTGAATCATTCAACAGTTGAAATATATAAAAATAAGCACTTCATAATGACAATCTATACAAAACGGAAATTGGAGAAACAGAGATAAGAGAACATAGGGAGATACCTGCCCTCTCGATCCTTGTCTCGTAACTCCCTTTCCCTTAACTCCCTCTCTTTGCTCTTTTCTCTGTCTACCTCACGTTCAGCATCCTTATCACGCTCACTGCGGTGCCTCTCGGAGCGGCTCCTGCTGCGGCGTGAACGCTCCCGTTCTTTCTCCCTGTCCCGTTCACTTTCCCGGTCACGCTCTCTAATCTTTTCACGGTCTCTCTCCCGCTCTCTATCTCTGTCACGATCCCTATCCTTCCCGTTCCTTTCTTCCCTCTCCCTGTCCCGGTCCTTGTCCTTGTCCTTGTCCCTTTCTCTATCTCTATCTCTATCTCTATCTCTATCTCTATCTCTATCTCTATCTCGGTGTTCCCTATGGTGCCGGTCCCTCTCGCTCCTCTCACCATCTCTGTGACGAGAGGAACCCCTCTCTCTGTGCCGATCTTGATCACGAGAGTCATCTCCCGATCGTGCTCGCTTGGAGCGGTTATCTAAATCATCCTCGTTATCATCAGTCCTATGCTTGGAGCTCCTGCTACGGTCCTTTTCTCCCGATTTAACAGTCCTGTCTCCACCATTCGCAATCTTCTCCTCTTTCGGCGCTTCTGGATTCTCAACTGTTTTCTCTAAGTAATCATACTCGTCGAAATCCATTAAATAATCTCCAGACAACAAGGCCGTAAACGACCTTGCCAAGAACCCAGTCACACTCAAAACTCTGCAACCGACAGGATATTCATCAGAGACAATCAAGTTAGAACCAATAAATGCAACGGAAAAATAGAAACGAACATGATAATTAAGCTTTTCGAGTCTAATATAGATCAAAAAAGTAATCAAAAGTTAAAACCCTAGAGAAATATGAAGGATATTGACAGAGAAAGTGAGCTGAAAAGAAAACCCTAGCGACAAGTAAACAAAACTGGGTTGCAGCAAATGCTGAGTTTACCTCTACAGGAGCAGCACGAATAAGGGAAGCTCAGAGCTCGACGGCTATGGCCAACAAGTGAGGAAAAACGGTTTTGGATACGCTCAGTTCTATCCCTCTTCAGTCTCTTAGGGCAAATGTGTGTATATCTACGAGTATCGACTTTCGAACTCTTAACATAAGAGACCGCCTTTGGTGGGAACTTGTTTTGGGCTGGGGGCGGCTGAGTGGGCACTTGGGCCGGTTTACTGCAAACCATTTCAGGTTAACCCGGAAACTCGACCGCACTCTTTTTTTTTTTTTTTTCTATTTTTTCGATTTTTTTTTTATCATTAAATAGATAAAAAGTGAATTATATCAATGTACGATCTAAAGTTGTAAAGCTGATATCGTTTTGCCATTATTGTATATGTTATACTACACGTATGTGACACCTAATAATATGGTAAATATCGAATCATAGAATACTAAAGGGTTTGAAAGAGTGAAGGTATACAAATTTTAGTCTCACATCATTTAGGAATAAATTATTAGGCTAGTTAATAACCTCTATCCTCTAACCTCCTTAACATGGCATAACGTGTTTTAAAGCCTCAAGGCTCATGGTCCAAATAGGACAATATTGTGCCAAGATAGGGATTAAAGAGGGTGATTCTCAATGCATTTAACGAAGGCATGAGAGTCAAAACCTCATCCTGACTTCATTGAGAGATTTTGAATTGCTACTAGTTCAGGTGGTTAGTATCCTGCCAATAAAGCGCAGGTGTCCTAAGAGGTAGGGAAGGTGAGGGGATGCTCTTGTTGGTGTAAGAGGTATTGTATTTTTAAGTGTAATTTGGGATCAGAATCAAGAAATTTATCATAATCATCCCATTAAATCCTAATATCAGATCGCTGCATTAATAAACAGGTCGGTATTGGGATCTGATTTTAGTACCAACTAATAAATGGGATGGAACGGTTCTAAGATGGGACTGTCAATGAGACCAGTATCGAAATACTTATTAGGTACTAGATGGAACCAGAGCCACTAAAAGCATTTCAACAGATATATTTTTGTTCTTTTGTTCAAGATTTATGCCTATAGTTTGATGTGTTTTAGTGTATTCTATTACAAAAGTTTCAATTTATGGTCCAAGTATCAAGAATACCCACCAACCTACCTGATATTACCTTCTGACCCCTGAACCAAATCACTTATTTGGATACCAATATGCCCGTTATTGAACCATCGGGCCCATTAAGTCAGATATTTCAAACACTACCTCTAAGCCTAATACCCAACCCCATTTCACCACAACCTCTCTCATAACCGTGTGAGACCATCGTCCATTCTCGACTTCCCCCTCAACCTATACTAAGATCAATCCCTATAGCCAAAAGGTCCACCCACCAGTTCAAAGTCTAGAAGAACCAAACTTTCAAGCCTAAAAGCAAGAGACGAAATCACATTGTGACCTCTCGAAAAGCCTCCTCATAAGCAGTGACTCCTAATGTTCTTACTAAGCATTTTTTATCATCTTTCCCCTTGGTGGCTAGGGGGAAATCAGCCCCACCCGGAGCCATGAAAATTATAAGCTGGAATTGTCAGGGCTTGGGGAGACCCCTGACAATCCGTGCTCTATTTTGTCTCTCCCGTTCTGCCAGGCCAGATTTTATCTTTCTCATGGAGACAAAGGCTCGAGAGGAAAAGATTACTAAACTAACTCATAAATTAAAGCTTCACCAATCTTATTGTGTCGCTTCTTAAGGAGCATCAGGGGGATTAGCCCTGTTTTGGGATTCAAGGTATCAAGTACAAATTATATATTCTGATAAGCATATGATAGATGCATATGTCTCTAGTTCGCACTCTGCTCCTTTTTTTCTCACAGGAGTTTATGACAACCCAATTCGAGCTAATAGGCAATGTGTTTGGGATAAAATCTCTTCCTTCGGAATTAATCAACACGATAAGTGGCTCTGTTTTGGGGACATTAACTCTTATGTTTCTTGGCAAG
The DNA here is from genome assembly GCF_013358625.1 of Macadamia integrifolia. Lineage (NCBI taxonomy): Eukaryota > Viridiplantae > Streptophyta > Magnoliopsida > Proteales > Proteaceae > Macadamia > Macadamia integrifolia. Next base: position 26,998,814 of record NC_056563.1, on the reverse strand, counting down.
AGAAGGTGAGAGGGAATTGCAAAGGAGCCAGAGATGTATCGGCATTTAGAGATTTGATCAGCAAATGCCACCTTATGGACCTCGAAGCTTACGGTCCCAAATTCACATGGAGTAATCATTGAACTAGTCTTGCTAATATACGAATCCGTCTTGATAGAACTCTATCGAATCTCGCTTGGAGAACTTCATATGGAGAAGCAGTTGTATTTGTCAAAGCAGCAATTGGGTCTAATCATAACCCCATAATTGTGGTTACTGATGGAGTAATGAGCTTCGAACAACGCCCTTTTCGCTTCGAAGCAATGTGGCTCCGCGACCCACGGTGTATAAATATTGCAGCCAAAGCTTGGGACATTCAAGGATTTGGATCAACATGTCAAGTTTTCCAACAGAAGATATGAAACTGTAAGCCCATTTTTCAGATGTGGGATAGAGAAACATTTGGGGTGGTTTAGCATAAAATTCAAAATGTTTTGCGTGAATTGGAAGAGCTTCAGAGTCAACAGATATCAAACATATCTCAAACTATGGAGAGAGAGCTGATGGCCTTACTTGAGGAGGAATTAGCTCGCCAATAAGTTCTTTGGCACCAAAAGTCTCGCATTAGCTGGCTGAATTCTGGTGATAAGAACTCAGCTTTTTTTCATGCTACCACAGTGCAACAGCGACATACCAATAAGATTATTAAATTACGGCTTGCCTCTAGTGAATGGAGTTCATTTCAAAATGAAGTTTTCTCTGAAATCTTGCAACATTATCAGCATACTTTCCAATATGAATCCCCAAGTGATGAGGCCATCAGAGAAGTTTTATGTCATGTGAATCCAGTGGTGGAAGATGATTCTAATTCCATGTTATGTGTTGTCCCTTCAGATGATGAAATTAAGAAAGTTATCTATGCAATGGGTCCTTTGAAATCACCAGGACCGGATGGGCTCCCTCCAGTATTTTACCAAAAATTTTGGAAGATCACCAAGCAAGACCTTTTATCTTTCTTCAGGGATTTCTTTATGGCTGGTACCTTACCCCTCAATATGGGAGATACTCTAATGTGCTTAATTCCTAAGTGCCCAAACCCTGAAACTGTTGTTCAACTTAGGCCAATCAGTTTGTGCTCAGTTGCTATGAAGATTATAACGAAGATTATTGCCTCTCGATTACAGCCGGTGTTGGAGCAGATCATCTCTCCCTCCCAGCCAACATTCGTTCCCACCCGCCTTATTTCAGACAATATCCTTACCACCCATTTAGTTTTCCATTACATTGGGCACAGGAAAAATGGAAAATCTATGTTAATGGCTCTCGAATTGGATATGAGGAAGGCATATGACAGACTTGATTGGTCTTTCATTAAGGGTATACTCTCTGCTCTTGGCTTTGCTGATCATTTGATATATCTGATTATGTTTTGCATTACTGAAGTGAAATATCATATTTTTATTAATGGTGCAGCCCGTGGTAGTATTATTCATTCTAGAGGAATCCGTCAAGGAGACCCCTTATCACCCGCCATCTTCATCATTTGTGCCCAAGCACTAAGTAACATTCTCCTGAAGGTGGAATCCCAAGGTTGCATCAATGGCATTAAGGTGCGCAATAGAACTAATCCTATTTCTCACCTATTTTTTGCTGACGATAGCCTATTGTTTTCCAAGGTTAACCTCCAGGAAATCCATGAGCTGAAGAGATGCCTTAACATCTATTGTGCCGCAAGTGGCCAATCTATAAACTACTCAAAATCCTGCATTACTTTCAGTCCAAATACCCCCTCAAGAGTAAAGAGACGGGTTTCCATAATTTTAAAGATCAAGCATGGTAGGAGCCCCAAAAAGTACCTTGGTCTTCCAAAAGAATTTAGACTATCCAAGGTTCAAGTTTTTCGTGATATAGGTGATAGAACCTCAACTCAACTTCAAGGGTGTCAGAACCTTCTCCTCTCCCAAGCTGGTAAGAAAACTCTCCCGAAATCTGTGGCCCTAACAATGAACAACTACGTGGCCTCGCATTTCAAACTTACAACCACTCATCATAAACAAATCAGGAAACTGTCATTGGATTTCTTCTGGGGAACTCAAGATGGAGTATCGAAAATCAAATGGATATCATGGAAAAAGATTGTGTAGGTCTAAGGAAAGTGGGGGATTAGGATTTAAAGATCCCCAAACTCAAAACAATGCCTTATTAGCTAAAGATGCATGGCACTTATGGAAAGATCCTCCCTCACAATGGAACCGCTTTATGAAGCAAGTCTATTTTCCAAACTCATCCTTCCTTCAAGCCAGATTGGGGTCACAACCCTCTTGGGCCTGGCGAAGTATCCTATTGGGGCGCTTGGTATTATTAGATTGTTTGATTTGGGTGGTAGGCAATGGTAAATATATAAGGATTTGGGAAGACAATTGGCTTCCTCATGTCCTAGGTTTTAAAGTTCGCCATTCTCGTCCTCCAAATTGCAACCTTCAGTGGGTGTCCAAGCTTCTTGATGATTCAAATATGACTTGGAAATTGGATGTGTTGGATCAGTTTTTTCACTCAGAGGACATAGCAGCTATAAATCAGATTCATCTTTCCCTTTTTCCTAGGGACGATACACAGGTTTGGGTAGGCTGTAAAAACGGTGTGTTATCCGTTAAGTCAGCATACCACTTCCTCTGTAAACAGCAACAGGAGAAAGATCAACTCAAGCCATCTTCATCAGCACAAAGTTATATTCCCCAAGTGCATAAGAATGTACGAAAACTAATTTGGGGATGCAAAACTCTACCTAAAATCTAGAATTTTCTTTGGACGGCTTGTGCTTTTGGTATTGCTATGGGTGAAGGATTATGTCATCGTCAAATCCCTGTAGACCCCCAATGTCCTCGATGCAGGACTTCTCCAGAGACAGCAGACCATATCTTGCTTCAATGCCCCTTCGCTTGTGCAGTGTGGTTTGGCAACCCTCTCTCTGTCAAATTAGATGGTTTCCAAGACCAATGTATCCCATCATAGATCTCTATCTGGGCTCAAAAGCAATCAAGAGATAAAGTGAATGGTCATGCAACCACTACCCTCTGTTCATTCCTATGCTAGTATATTTGGAAGGCTAGCAACAAGTTGATTCATGATGGTAGTGACTACTCTCCCATAGAGGTCTCCACATTTGCAATTGCTGCATTCGAGGAATTTTGGGAAGCTACTTAGCAATCCAAGCCCATCCTTCAAGCTACCCTCTCTCCTAATCTGCTTACACCTCAATGGAGTTGCCCCCTTATGGCCACTATAAACTTAATTGTGACTCTTCCTTCAAGGCGAATGGAGTTAATGCTGGTGCTGGATTTATCCTTCGAGATTCCTTGGGTGCTACTATTTTTGCAACTTCTGAACCTATCTGGGTTGCTAATATCCTTCAGGGTGAGGCTATTGCTGTAAAATATGGAATGCTACAAGCTATTAGTGAAGGGATTGATCATATTGTGGTTGAATCTGATTGCAGATATTTGATCTTATGGATTAAGGAGCAAGCGTCCACCCCTCCACCAACAGATGTATTGTCTATGATTGAAGACATTCAACATATTATCCCATATTGTAGGAGTTGCTCTTTTTATTTTGTTCCAAGGTGTATCAACAGTGCTACTGATTCCTTGGCCCAGATGGCTATGTCATTAATGTGTGTGACATAGTGGTCGTAGTCCACTCCATGGCTAGTTGATATTTGTAATTCGGACTCCATGAGCTTTACGCAACAATAAATGTGATACCCTACTTTTTAAACCCGGTCTAATTACATGGTTGATCCGGGTTAACCATGCAGGACCCGAACCATAGAGGGTTAAGGCGGGTTCCTTATGGACCATGATGGCAAGGGTGACTTTGAACACAGGTTTGCCAGACAAGTCCGAGTTAGTGCCAAAGGAGATGGGTGTACCCAATCCGTGCACGTGCACGTATCATAAGGTCATGTACGGGTAATGCTGGTAAGTTAGCCGTATTGTAAGGCACATACGTATAATATACTGTGTGCCGAGAGTCGAATTTCATCAAAATCCCACTTGTTGGCCAATTTTTGGCCCTCAGGTGGGCGGTCACAGGTGGGCGCATCCGCCCACCTGAGTGACCCACCCATGTAGTTACTAGTTGTTTTAGAAAGTATAAATAGCATTATTGTGTTTTTCATTTTCTCATTTATTACATTAAGGAGTTGGTGAGAAGAGTAAAGAGGAGAGAGAAAATAAGGAAAAAAGAGAACAGAGAAGAGGAAAAGGGAAGGAAGAGGAAGAAGAAAGGGATTTAAGAGGCGCCAAGGTTCGATCTTCCCATTCCGAAGCCGAAAAAGTGATCCCCAACACGAGATCTACGATCAGAGGTGAGCAAAGGCTATGTTTCTTAAATTTTCACCAAACCCAAGTAAAACCCTTGTTTTGGGTAGAGTTCCTTAAGATATTGTAAATCCCACTTGAGATGATGAATCTAAGGTTTAATAGATGGTCTACGTGTTGATTTTGAAGGATTTGAAGAAGTGTTTACAAGGTGGGTGAAGCATTGGTGATTATTGAGTAAGGAAGTGATTTTTGGGGTTTTGATAGAGTTTGTGAGCAAAGAAGGTTAGATAGCTTCCCAATCCTTAAATCTAACTTAGATCTAGGCTAGAATCATCTTATAAGACCTTGAATGTGTAGAAAATATGATTGGAAAAGCTCCATTTGATTCCCCAAAGGTTGGGGAAAGTTTTAGTGAAAAACGCATTTTTTCGCCCTCTCAGGTGGGTTGAGACCGGTGGGCCGCACAACCTGCCTGAGGGCATGACCGGTGGGCTGACCGACGGACCGACCTGCCTGCCAGTCAGGATCGGTGGGTCAAGACTGATGGGCCGACCCACCCACCTGTGAAGACCGATGGACCGTGACTGGTGGGCTGTCCGACCCACCCGAGAGGCCCCCAACGTGATTTTTGTGTCCGAATGGACCCAAAACGGACATGCAACCTTCTTTTATGATTCTAAACATGATTTTGTCATCAAATCTTGTTATTTTTTACCCCAAAAAGGTGAAATGCTAACTCCATTTACTTATGATAGATTCACCAAAATTTACGTTTCTCGTGTCGGATCTCACCCGTACCGGGCGTGAGTCTTTGTACACGAAAAGTAAGTGGGGAGAGGATGTTTGACATTCATTTAATTGTATATAGACTAGCCATGTCATCATGCAAATTATGTATAGCTTAGCCATCCTCATATGATTATGACGTGTGTATTGTGTTTTACTTTCTCAATGTTGAATGATGATGTGCTTATGTGATGAAATGATGGGATCATTGTGCATGATGCATTATTAGACTAGATGCCGTAGTCGGCTTGAAAACGAGTGCATTGGTGGCCCGTGGAATGGGATGCAGTGGTACTATGCAATCGTACTATGTCATATAGGAGCATGCTGCTTAGGATTATCATCTTCCTGTGCTACGACCCTTCCCAACAGGGGTTGAGGTGTTGGGTTACCATTTGGGGGGAAGCAGTGGTCGCGATTGTCGGGTCACTGTGACGGTTAGACATACGCCCGGCAGGTCATTCGGACAGTCAGCAACCTCGGTGGTATATTCAAAAGGGCCAATCGTACTGTTTTTAAATTGCTGGAGTCAGCACATTTATTTTCTGTCATTTACTTTTATGTTGAGAGCTGATAGTCGACATGCTTTACTTTTCCGAGTACCCACGGTGGGCCTTCTCCAACAGCCCTATAGGCGTATCGCGGGATGGAGTTTGTGGCTCGTACCAGGAGTATACACGCACTGTGGTTGTAGTAGCACTAAACCAAAGACTTAGTAATGTTTAGGTGGATGAGGTTTAAAATGAATTGCATAGTATGTAGTGCATATGGATGTGATTGTTGTGTGGTCCTTCTTTTCACTTACTGAGCTCATCCCACGTGTACACCTCTTTTAGATGATTCTGCAGGGCACCCGCTTGAAGATCAGGGGTCAGGCCCCACAGTTGAGTTCCCCGATGAGGATTGGTGGGTTCCCGAGGAGTATGAGCACGGTACAGATTGCGCGTGTGAGGGCTATGCTGCGGGACCGCAGTATTGACGCCGTATAGAGTTTTACTTTTTGATTCTTTTGATGACCCCTTTTTGTGTACTTGATACGTGAATTGTTATTCTTTTTGTGTAAATATCATGCCTACGGGTCCACATGTATTTATCTATATACTACAATTTGGGTATCAAGTATATTGGGGGTATTTACAGGTAAATTAAGTCTTCCGCTGAACTTTTGAACGTTTATTTTAGATGTGTGTATGCTGTGGTTGGGCACTGTATCAGATGATCTTGGCAGGTTTGGGTTAACCAGAGTTAACCCGGTCACCGGTCCGGTTCTGTGTGAACGGGGTGTGATAATAAAACTCTTCTTACAAAAAAAAAAAAAAAAATTATATTACTACAAACTTGTTTGGTGTAACACTAAAGCTACATCGGGGGCTTATTTATTTGATTATCATTAATTTTACTTGTTATTTTTGAGAAATTTACATGTGATCTTAGATAGTTTGAAGAAGTCAAATTATTTTAGTTTGCTATATAAAATAAGTCACATTAGATCTCATGATAATGAAAAATTCACAAAACGTATAATAGAACCATCTCGTGAGGAACCATTGAAGTTCTTATCAATTTTCTGTAGTGCTTGGAACCATTTAGAGCTAGTACCATCCCATCCCGCTAGTAAATGAGATTGGATCTAGGTTTGATCCCATTAACTAAAAGGGATGGTAATAGAATTGAAACCTTTGATATCGGTATCGGTATAGACCCATCTCGAATATCGGGAACCATCCCGATTGACCCCCTTACTTTATTGTGTTGCATGGGTTTGCGGGCTAATTGTTGCATGGGTTGGTGGGCTAATTCCAAATAACCATTAAAAGCTCCAAGGTACTGAAGGCTTGAGGCTCAAAGGAATTGGCACACACTACATGTTATCCTCGTTACTAGAGCCTTGACTAATTAGAATCCATATGTGTCGGTTCGGGTGTGGCGGCCACCAAGATTTTTCTTTAAAAGTTATATGGGTATTTTGATGAACTATACCTATATATGTTTCACTACAATTTGTAATAAAGGAATTCTCTGGCCAAGAGGAGGGGTGAGGAAAGTCATTGTAACCTTATTCTCCATTATTAGCGAAGCAGTTCTCATCTCAACACGAACGTAAACAATCTTGCCGTATCACATAACATTGTTATTTTATATAATTCATTGCCGAATCACATAACAATGACTAAGGGTGTCAAAAAAGCCCAGTCAACCCAAACCAGCCCTAGCTTTAGGTTAGCGTTTCTACACAATAAAGGCAAAGTAGGGCATAGCTTCCACCTTAAAGAGATAAAAGGCCAAAAAACAGGGGCCGATGACATGAAAGAAAAGGCAACTTATAGACAAAATAGGGCCCCAAGCTTCTTAACACTTGAAACAAAAACAACAAAGAATATCAGAAGCTTCAAATGGTAAATAAAATAATACAATACCGCCGTACTGATTCCCCCTCCATTGGAGCTCGAAGCTATTAGGGATGTAAATGGTTATTGGTCATAAATACAAACGATCGTTTGAAATAATTCAATCTTAGGAAAAGAATACCACATAAAGGAGAGCCCCCCATTCCTGGGTAAAACTGGGCCATGCTGAAGCTCTATAAATATATACACGGGCAGCTCCTAACTACATTATTAGGCCGAAAAATGAATAATCATATAATGGCAAAACACACAAGAAAGAGTATCAAGGAACAGCAATTGAAGAGGGCTGATGGTGCCCCCGAAGATGAAGAATCCTTCCCACTTCCCTTTCCAGATTCTGGGTAGACACTACCCGGTTCCGCAGCAGTGGCAGGAGGAACTGCTGTATAGCTGCGGGGGCTTTTTGGAGGACGCGCTGTGCTAGTCTTGGGTTGTCTTTTTGTAGTATTGTAGCCATTGGAAGCATAACCTGGCGTAAAATTACAAACAAGGCAATCGTATCACCTTAAAACTTAACCCTTCTTGATTGATCATATGGAGAGAAAAAAAAAAAAACATTTGACCACATTATGGTACTCACAGTCAGATTCTGACCATCCCAACAATGAATTTTCACGGTCAAATACAATAAGGTAATTAGTCATGAAATTCTCTGCACAAAACCAAATAGTTCTGTAAGCAACAATTACCCAAGATAAATGAACATAATAGGATAAATGGTTTTATGCAAGAAATTAGAGAACACAGCAATGCAGATCTCAATAAAGAACCATGGATAGACCTAGAAAAGTAGATATCATACAGTAAATAGATCTCAAACACAATTAACTTGGCATCGCCAGGCAATCAAAGTTGAAGCTTCATAAATACAAGTTGACAAAAATTTGTAGAAGGGACTTTTTATGCTGCCCAAAAGCCTTAGCCAGGTTACAATGAGACAATACTAGGCTTTTTCATTAAATTTTGGACACTTAAAGACTCCTAACCAGTGTCACAAGCCCAAAACACGATGCACAAAGCATTTTCACCTCTGACAACTTGCCAGCTAGGCCAATCCAGGCCTTTTGCATTTACCAGATAATTATAAAAGTGCTCTAAGATGGGTTAGATCAAACCAGTTACCCAGTATGTGGGATTGTTACCAAAAGTAACCTCAAAATGTTTTTTATTGACAAGTGCTTATGTTTATGCTTGTGACATTGCTATTCAAAAGACTGGATGTCTCAATTATTCCCTGTTCACTTACAACCACAGAACCACAACCTGACTGGTTTCTAGCTAGTCCTTGCGTGACAAATATGGTGCAGCACCAAATGTTCTTAAGCCTAATAAAAAAAAAAAAACACATGTTGACCCTGCCTAACAGAACAGTTGAAAATTGGCATGTTAAAATTTTCATTTAAAACTTTTAAGGTTGGTGGATGGACTAGGTTTCAGAACTTTTCTTTTTTCTGTAGGCTACGTTTGGTTGCAAGGTGAATTAAGGGAAGAGAAGTGAGATTTTTCAAACCTAAAAAGGAAACTTTTGTAATCGTTACCCCATGTGAAATTTAATAATCAAATCTAGAATGATTTGGAGTTTTATGCAATCACACGGGGGATTACAAAAGTTTCCTTTTTAGGTTTGAAAATTATCACTTCCCACTTCCCTCCCCTTTAATTCCCCTTGCAATCAAACAAAGCCGTATTAAAGTATTTTTGCATATATTTATGAATTCGATATATTTTGAAACACAAAAGAGTAACTAAGTCCTATTAGCAAGCAATAAAAGATATATTTAGGGAAATGATAAAGTAGCATATACATTCAGAATTGTAAAATCTATTATCAATCCAACCTACTATCATTCAACCTTAGCTGTCAAGCTAACTTAGTTGTCCCAAAACTAAGAAGATAAATAGATTATGGGAGAGGTTTCTCTAAGCAGGCAGCTTGGAAAGGAATCTCTAAGCAGGAACCCAAACATCTTCCATGTGGCAATTCGGGTTGGGCCCAGATTTTGTAGACAACTAGACCCCAAGATATCCCACCCACATGTAAAATTTCAGTCCAATCGGAATTTTCCAGGTGGACAAATCAGGTTTGAAAAATCTAAAGATTACGAGGGAGTGCACAGTAGTTTCCTGAGTACCAATAAATGTGCATAGAAAAATGTAGAGATAAATGCCAATCCATGGGAGGATGTGTGATTGATTTAGGTTACGAAATTTGACACACTGGCAATCAATGCCCCTCTCTAGATATCCAACGGTCAGAATTGTCGTATCCATCATCCACGTGGCAGATATTCAAGTGCCTGCTTGGAGATTCCTTTCCAAGCTGCTTGCTTGAAGGAACTTTTCCCGTCAACTATATTGTAGTTTCTTAGTTATCTATGTCCAACACAACACAACACTATTGACTTGTAATTAGTCAACTACGCAACAACACCTAGTCGACATCAGTACTGCACTGACATTTTAACCCAGTGCAGGCGATACTGTCGTCGCTATTTGAAATGAATGACTAGCGCTGAGCCAGTGTCAAGAAGATGCTTTAACTACACTGCTCTCAATGTCAATGGAAGATATGCCTATTGTCAATGAAAACAAAATTCAAATTTGATGATTTGCAAGCAACACTATATTTCTATGCACACACATGAGCGAGAGAGAGAGAGAGAGGACATAAATGCCAATGGCAAACGTTTCATTGAATTTAAGCGTAAAAAAGGACCATAAAACCAAGAAAAAAGACACTTACGTCCAATGATATTCACATTTTTAGTCTTGACAACAGCCAAGCAATAATATGAAATCGTATTCTGCAACATCAATTAACAGTAATGAATACTTCAGAAATAGAACCAAGAAGACGTTGTGTAATAGAAACAATAGCTCATTACCCCGTTGGCAAAGACAACTATGGGATCATAAACAGAAAACTGGCCTCCACCTCTCATGGTTAGATTCAGTGCGGGTATCGTTAAATTTGAAGAAGTAGAACTGCATATTTTAAAGAAATTTTGATTAGGGTGTCCAAGATGAAAACAACCACAAACATGGGCTAATATTTCAGATAAGCAACCTTAGGCCATAACAATATTCAAAAGGATTGTCGGGATCAGATGGATAACGTTTGTGTTGGACCTGTGCATTGAACTGCAATTGAGAAAAACTCCCACATTTAGTATTAGTGGTTTTAGAATCAGAATAAATTTCAAAACCCCCAAAATACTTACACTCTTAGTAAGATGAGTGTAGGCTGGATTATTCAAGTATGTGAATGAGGTCCCAGTGTCAAAAATTGCAGTGAAATTAACGTTCATGATATTTTTCCCCACAGTTATTTGAGTCACACTGATATTATATGTCGGGCTGGAGCACAAATTTCAAGAGAAATATCAGCATCCCAGTCATTTCATTTTGGTCAAAACTAACACTGTAAATCAGATATATGATATGCCATAAGAAAACAAAGAAATGGCCACTCACTGTGATTGATTAACGTTGAATGTAGTTTCTGCTTGATCAGGGCTGCCTTTGTCTCCAAAGTTGATTCTTCCAATACCATCAGATCCAAAGCACATGGAAAAAGAATTCGCAATAAGGCCTGCACTTGATAAAATGCTAGGGACGGATACTATACCCATACCAAGTCCAAATAGACCATTGGGGGCAGCACCATCCAAAAAAGAACCAGTCTCAATTTGACCACAGCTGCTCAAACAAGGTATTATTATCAGATTAGATAAGGTGTCTCCAAACGCCCACATGTCAAATACATGCTTAATGGTTACATAAGCAAAATATCGAAGAAAAGACGACTTCAACCAAATAGATATGAAATTAGTAAAATCTATGGTAAAATGTCAATAACATCATTGTAATGTACCCGAATGTGATATGTGCATCAACAGGTTCTGGCTGACTATAATCTGTCTTCAAGTACAAAACATCCTCAACCAGATATCCAGAAGTTGAAGTAAGAGCAGAAAGATATGCAACTTGATAAGGACATTTGCTTTGGTTTAGAAGAAGGCATTCATCTTTTTTTTCACACAAGCTGCTATTACAGGGGATGTTTTTGCTCGTCAATGATGCATTAGGACTGTAAATGTTTAGATTCACCTGTTATAACATGAGTTTATTAGTAAGAACTATAAAAAATAACTTATACACAAGAAGTTGTAAATTTTAAGTGGTACAACCATCAGAAATATAACCATATCAAGATTTTGTGGAACAACAACAACAACAATAAAATCCAAAACCTTATCCCAAATTAATGGGGTCGACTACGTGAAGATTCTAAGCAAGGACGAGCGCGAAGATCCATGCACAAAGATTGACGGATTATGGCTAATTACAATAAGTGTCGGCTGTCAACCTAACGCACCACTATAAATCAGCCACAGGCTTATAACAACAGACTATAATAAGGTACCGGCTGTCTACCTAACGTACCATATAGATCTGTTAAGCCGAAGCATCCTACACGCATTACGTCCGCTACCAAGACAATTCATCACAACCTACTTTTATCAAGATTTTGTGGAGCATTTGTTAAAAAATAAATAAAATAAAACTGGCCAAATTGGAAAAAAAAGTAGTTAGTGCCTAATGGAAGAGAAGCCAAGTGAATGGTACATTGCTTATCTTGTAAACTGTTTTGACCGCTGGGGTCAGACATAGGACATTCCAAGGTTGTGGACAAAAATTAAATTCTTGTTCCTATGTCTTATGATACTAGACTCCACCCAGCAAACAATTGCATAGACGACTGATTCCCTGATTTCACAAGAAAACCTAACAAGACTAGAATAATTTATCATTTTGGCAACTCATATTTAAACCCACCATTCATGTATTCTCCATAGTTGCTTGTATTCATGAACAAGATTTGTGAAAAATCACTTCGTTTGGTCCACATATAAAAGTCCACAACAATCATCCATATAATGTATCTGAATTTGTCTCTGTCTTTACAGCTAGAGCCAAATATGTATAATAATCACCTTCTCCATGGATTACTTACTCAAAAACATCTCTTCACCATGGATGGACTTTTTTTGACTAATATGCAGCAAATAAATCCCTAGAACTACAAAACTAATGGCAACCTGCCACCGCAATTCAATCCAGTGATCGTGGAAATAATTGTTTTCAGCTGTATATTGAAACCTAGTCTCAAACATTCAAACCCCACCTCAAAAAAACCACGGATGAAAAAATTGAAATAAAACTGTGAAGAAAAATGAAGTAAATAGAACCTGATACAAATACGAACAACCCCGCCCACCCCACCCCCCACAAAAAAAAAAAAAAAAAAAAAAAAAAAAAAAAAAAAAAAAAAAAAAAAAGGAAGAAGAGGGAGAAATTTTATACAAATTAAGTCTCTCCGTTGAAGAACAGGGACATGATCTAAGTGACCTGTTCTGCTATCCTGCCTTGGACGGTTGGACCTTATGCAGAAATGGGAGAGGGTTACCAAATGAAACCAATACAAGAACTTTGCAAGGGAAAATACAGATCTGAATTGATAACAACGAAGTAATTCAACTTACCACTCCATTACTAGTCTGCAAGGTATGGGAGCAGCTCACGCAGTCGCAGGGTACCCAAAATAGATCACTTCCCGTGTCGAGTGCCACAAAAAATGTGACACTCGGCGTCCCCAATGAAACACTGGCGTAATGCAAACTGAAACAAGACAGAAATTACTCTCAATTCTTTCTGTAATGAAAGTATGAAACTCAGGAAACTAAACTTTGAATTGTACCAAATGATTAAATAAAAGCAATCAATGAAGAAAATAAGATTAACATTTAAAGAAGGCAGGGGCATACAATCCCAAAGAGCTCAATAGATAGGTCGTATTTCCATCTGCAAAAGTAAGAATCTCATCGTCGTTGCTAGTGTTGGCAAGTCTACGGCCATGAAAAAATCGGTCTCGATGAGCCAAAGCTCTATAGTAATCAAAACTTCCTTTCTCCGGTAAGTGATCGAGTGGGAAAATTTGTGAGATGTGATCAGAGAACCTGTGGTGAACATCGAAGCTGAAGGTCTGTTGACCATAACAGCTCTCCGAACCGAAGTCGAGGATCAAAACAAACAACAACAGAAGATGAAGAAGAAGAGGAGACTTACAGTTACAATTACAATTACAAGTAATATCCATGGATTTTGTTCTAGAGGTACCACCCCCTCTGGCTCTGAGAAAAGAATATGATCTTCAGAGATTTGAAGAATTTAGGCATTCAGGTATAGTTATTAATTAGGGTTGAGTAGGAGAGGTGTGAGAGAAGGTCTCGAGTAACTTCCTAGTTCAGACCTGTGAGAGAAGATTGATAATGACAACTGGGACTTAGGGAGTTGCAGGAGGAGGAGGAGGAGGAGGTCGTCGCCGAGTCTTCTACGTATGCTCTCTTATTTCCTCCCCTGTGCGTAGTGCCGAAGACGAAACCCGCGTGCCAAACTCGCAACTTGGGGTCTCTCTCTCTCTCCTCTCTCCTCTCTCCTCTCTCCTCAAATCTCAAGTGTATTAGTGTCCTAGTCAACCTCCAAGCTAAAGTTACTGACCACGAGTAGTACGTGCTGCCACACTAGCACGTTCGGTTCCCATACGTTACGTTTTAAATTTGATTATAAAATTAATCCCTACTTAGAATTTTTGGGTTTTCTTTTTTTACCTTAATAATCTCTAGGCGTAGTTGGCCTTGTGCCTACAAATGGACTTGACCATTTTAAAAAAATAAAAAATCTTTACCATGCGGCTAAATAAAATTCTGAAAAAACAGGAGTTCACGACCTCAGTATCAATGTGGAGGCCAATGAGAGGCACGCATGGGCATCAATATGAAATGAATTTATTATAATTTATATGGGTGGGTCGATGGAGCATCATTTTGCTCCCCTTTGTATTTATGTCTTGCCATGCAATTGAGGAGTATTATTTTGACCATAGAATTTTAAAAGGGAAGAATTCTATGTCTCGGAGCATGGCTCAGGTGCCTACGTGGGGGCTAATGGGAACACATCTAGAAACATCAATAGGTTAAAGATTTTCACCTTTTGTGAGGGTAGGGTCATTTCTCTCACTTCACTTCCCTTTGTTTTTGGGTATAAGGGCAATGCGATCAGGGAGCATTTTTTTTATTATAAAATTTTAAATCTGGTAAAAGTTCTTTTTGTCTAAGAACATGGCTTCTATACCAATGTGGAAACCAATGGGGAGCACACTTGAAAGCATCAATAGGGTGAATATTTCCACCCTTCAAAAGAGGTAGGGTGTTATTTCGGCCACCTCTTGTTGGTGAACAATGTATTGTATTCCATCACATATTAATCCAGGGAGTACTGGTGCAGGCGTCTCGACAGGCAGGACGACGGTCCCGCTCAAAAATTTTTTTTATTTGAGAGTAGTTTTGTACTTTTTCGGATTATGATTTTTTGTTATATGTTTATAGCAAGAGTTTTTTCTTTCTGTAATGCAAGTAATACTAAAATGTGTGAGGACGAGCGTTGTAACCCTATTCTTATCTCACCAAGGACGTAGACAATCTTGTCCAACCTCGTAAATGTGTATGTATTGTTTGTTATTGTTTTTTCATTACTTTCTGAATGTTTTAGGATTGCATTTCTATACCTCTATGTTTTTGCACAGTCCCTACACTTTTGGATATTAAAATGAATTTCTTTTGAGAAAAATGATGTGGGTCGTGTGCAACGCTTGTATTGTTAAATAACTTTCTGTAATTAAAACCTTTCAACTGTCAAAAAGATGATCAAACCATAATGGGGGTGTCAAATGCTGGTTCGCATCAAATGGTTGGACCAGTTAATAAATGGCCTGGTGTCGACCCTAACCTGATTATAGATCGGTCATTCTTATGATTGGCTATAGCCTGATGGGCACCCAATTGAGACCCACCAGCACTTATTACCCAACCGTTAAGACTCAATTAACCCGTTTATGGCTCAATTAACTTGATTATGGGTATTTACTGCCGGACTAAACCACTTAAACCATTTAAAATCTGATTGTAATCCAATTAGAATTAATTAGCATGGAGCCAATTAAGGAACGGTTAATGACAAACCAGATACAAATCTGTCCCTGCCCGGCCTTTGAGACCTAATTGATAGGGACCGATTAGGTCTGATCAAAACTGATCAGACCAGACCGGTTGACACCCTTCGTTATGTCATTTTTGTCCACCATTTTAATTTTTAAGTCAATTTCATTAGAATCTCGTTAATTCCGTTAACAAGTGTAAATTGTATTGGGATTTGGGAGTTTAATGGCAACTCACGATTTATTAATTAAGAGCTCTCACTTGCCAACTCCAAATTCTTAATTGCCCACTCTTATTATTAACTTGTAATTTAAGTTGAGGAACGAATAACCGTTAAAACCAAAGTTAAGAGTCGTTAGGATCCTCCGTGGGTCTGTGGGAGTATGGAACTTGTTAAACAAATTCTGCTTTTTTAATATTTTTTATACCATAAATGTAAGGGATTCTTTTAACAAGAAATAAAGATTTATTGATTTTCGCTATTTTATTGGATAAGAATGCAAATAATGACGGAAAATGAAGATCAACCTTAAACAATAGATCATTAAGAAATGGTGATATGATTTGGTTGGGATCTGAGATCATGTCAACCCACATCAAATCACTTTCGTAACTTAAGTAGATCAACCAAACTGATATTGGAACGTAACATAACCTAAGCATAGAAAACTGGATCGTGAGATCGTTTTCACCTTCATCTACATCTACAACAGCAATGGAGAAGCCAAAGGATAAACTAAAACTTGGACGAAACCAAAACAATTGTTGGTTCTCTCTCTGTCTTTCACCGTCTCCCCATCCCCTACACCCAGTTTGGATCATCAAGAATTGGGATTTTGATCCAACCGACCCTACGACACATCTATCTATTTAGCTAAGAAGGACTGAACCGTCGGGTCAGGCTATTAAAAAATGCGGAAGAAATGTCCAGATGAGTTACAAAAGATTTGAATAAAAATATTATTGTTTGGTCTTTATATATTCTTATTTAGGGAGAGAGATAGTTTGAGACTAACATAATTAAAGCGAGATCAATTTTACCTTCACCCATAGTGAAAAAAGAATTCCTTCACCACGGCCATTTGTTACGTTGTATTTTATTTATCAATGTCTAGTTTCAACTTTGTTAATAAGGGAGAAAGTGTAGCGACAATAAACAAAGTCGAATATAAATTCTTCCTTCTATATGGATGAAGGAAAACTTAGTTCAAACCTGATCAAAACTGTATCGTAATTTTTTCATTTAAAATAAAAAAATTGTATTGTGACTCTTGACTTGAGTTTTTTCTCTTATTAGTCAATTATTAGTTGTCATCAATTGTTAATTCTGTTCATTCCTCATTGGGTGGACACTAGATTTTTTTTTTAATTATTTTTCTTATATTAAAAATAAAGTTCAGATAGATAGTCTTTTTGATTTTTTTTTTCCGTAGAACAATCTCTTTGATGGCCATCTTAAGAAGGATTTTTTGTACTTTCCAAATATTGTAAGTCTGATGAAGTCGAATTTTGTGGACAAGGACCATGGTCACATAATGACAATTATAGTTTTAGCCCAAGTGAACTTAAGTCAAATGACAAATCCAATAGAAATATAAAAAAATCTGACAGAAAAAAAAAAAGTGGGTTGATGGTGTAGTCTCTGCACTTGTTTAATACAGGGAAATCAGAGGGGCTGGCCATTTGTTTTTATTTTTTGTTTTTTGTTTTTTTGTTTGTTTGTTTGTTTTCGTTTTTATTTATTTTTAATTAACTTATATCATGACTCATGTAAATGTAATGTAACTATTGTGATGCTACTTTAGTTTCAGTTGCCACTGAGGCTGCTAGGCATACAATGGCAGGTAAAAAATTCACTAACACTTTACCATGATATATATAATTTTCTGTTTAATTGATTTTGCTTTCTCATAAAAATAAAACAACTAAAATTATATAAAAAAAGAAGACTAATATATAGCAAAATATTTTGTGTTATGTTGAACAATCTCTCATGCGAATAAAAGGGTAAGAATCTCATGCACTGAGTTACTCTTTTTTTTTTTTTTTT
>NC_056563.1:26950050-26981186 GCF_013358625.1 Macadamia integrifolia | reverse complement strand
TTAACAATTGAGAAATTTATACCATCTCCTATATATCCAACAGTGAAAATTATCACATTTATGCATGCATCATCAATACAAGCCTTCCTCAATGGGTGTGTGTACATGATCCCTTGCACGTCCATTTACCTAGACGTATTATCATTAAATTGATGAAGAAGAAATCTTATGAATTAAAAAGACAGGTATTGACATATGAAACGTCCGTTCATGTCATTTTAATTACATGGGCCACTGCCTACAATTTTTTTTAATTTTTTTGATAGCAAAGCCAAGTTGGTTGATTCAATAAAATATCAAAGTCTCAATCAAGAAAGGCCCTTATCAAACAAAAAAAATAAAAATAAAATAAATAAATAAGGCTAAGGTTAAGAAAGGATGACGCATTCCTGGAAAAGTTTGGCATTCACAGCCTATGTATCACATCTATCCAATGGGACAAGGGACCAATGAGGTAGTCTCACGGTTCAAAAAATCTGAATCCGTCGATTCTCATTTGGATTCTCTGCACAATGTCGAATTCTTCCCGATTCCGAACTCGATTCCGGCCCCGATCTCGATCCTTATTGCTCGAACCGTGGGTAGTGGGGTTCGTAGACATCCACCACAGCTCTGGGTGATGATGACTTCGAACTGTTGCATACATATATTGCGTGCCGTGTTAAGTTAAATTCAAATGTTGACGTTTGACGTTTGACGTTTGACGTTTGACGTTTGACGTTATTTCATATGGTTTTTTTCTTTCCTCCAAATTGACTATTGAGAGACTGACTTGTACTTCAATGTCCTCTCTCCATGTCTCTTCCCAGTTTTTTCAAATCTTAGCTACAGATTCAAACTGACCAGGTATTTGACACTTTGAAGTTTGAACTCAGACTTCTCCAAGGGGTGGCACAAAATGAGGGTGTGCAGAGGATGAGCAGCTGGGGAATTAAGTATCGGTGTTAGTCCACTATTAGGGGTGCAAGTTTGACCCTGATGTCCGAATCTATTTTTGACCTATCCTGATCCCTAACAAAGATCGACTCAAAAATTTTTAACATGAGGGCCAACTTGATCCTGAAATTTATAAAATTGAGTCAGGGTTAGGGGAATAAGGGTTGATGTCTTTTGCCCACCTAGCCTGCCTTGAAACCGGCCTTGATTTTTTCCCCTGATGTTGACCCTGGTTGTGACCCTGATGTTAACCATAAATTTAACAACCAATAAATTTATAACTTTATATTTTTTATCTCCTCATTATTATGAATATTTTTTATTTTTAAGTTATTTCATATTTTGCAGGGTCAGGGTCAGGGTCAGGGTATACCCAGCCCTTGATGGCAAACCAAGGTTAGAGTCAATCAGGGTTAGGGTCATTCCGGCCCTACCCTGAAAAATAAGGGGCAATAAGGGCGGGTAAGGGTTGGGCTGAATCTTAAAGGGTAGGGCCAGGGTTGAAGTTTTGCGGAATCAGGGCGAGTTTAGGCCCAGTTAAGGGGACTCAGGGTTGGGCTAGGGTTTTAAGAAACCCAACCCAACCCAGCCCTGTTGCACCCCTATTCACGATCTTGTTCTTCACAAGAGCTTGTACAACATAGATTAGAAACTGGCTCGGAAGAAACTCTAGGAAGTAAGCTCCAATGCCAAAGCTAGATCTCAACTCCGAGTGATGATCTTGGCCAAATACTTAGTACGATCAAAGTCTTACCTCACAAATCTATTAATGATCCTTTATATGGTAGTTCCCAAGTCTTTTTGATTGGCTAGGATGTCTTCTTTATGGTTGACGTGGTTTCTTCGCCCATTGGTTGATTTACCACAAATTGTTGCTGAGCTAACTAATCTTATAACAGTTAACTCGACCATGGTTTTAAATAACCGTCTAACCCTCATTTGATTAGGATTGGGGGTGCAGTTAAGATCGGAGGCGATTTTGCCAACATCACCCCCTCTATGCTGACATGGACTTTTCCATCATGCAAGGTGAGATACGGGTGCACCAAGCATAATGGGTGTTAGTTCATGCCGAGGTCGAGTATTATGTCCTTGGTCACCATGGATAAATTTCCTCGACCATCAAGCTTGGTCCGGCGTTAGTCGATCAATCCATGGTCCTACTATGATCATGGTATATGTCAGTAGTGGGTTGGTCAACGATGTATCTTCTCCTCTCTTCATATTAGATTCCAAAATTTTAAATTCTAAAATCTCCAGTGATCTCTGATTCAAGAGTAGAATATTCTGGAGACTCTTCCGACTAGGCAAAAAATATTAAATGTAATTTATTGCCGAATCACATAACAATGGACAGAGTTCACGTTAAGAGATTGCTTTGACCCCAATCTCCCCGAGTCCATTGCAACTGATGAGCCCCCTATCAACAATGGATACTTTGACCTGATGAATAGAACTTTAGAGAGTTCAAAGAAAAGGTGATTCTCAGATGATGAATTCTGTGTTGAGCTTGGCCAGGGCCTGCTCCCAGGTTCACTTCCTCTGTATTTGTTCTCACCAAAAAGGTGTGGCTCAGCTGCTTTCATAGATCCCAAGACTGGTTTGCGGCATGTCAACACTTCATCTTAGGGAGATTGTCCCTGCCTCACCTTCCATTTGTACATTGGCAATCCTTTTCTCTCATTCAGTCACTGTTTAAGTTACCCGATCCGGATTGGACCCAATTGGATCACCCCATATCCTAAGCTCTTGATTCTCTTGCTGTATGATTCGGTCAGAAATTTGTTAGTTTAGTCACGTTTAAAATGCTGAACCGTTTTTTCCGTTTGAAACGGCATTGGACGAATTACCCACAAAAAGTCGGTAAAAAAGGGGGCGTGGCTATACGAAATTCTAAAAGTGTATCCATGTTTTTCATGGGAAAAAAACGGCTATTAAAAAAAAAAAAACTTACCACGATTACTTTATTCGACCATCCCCAAAGTGTTATTGACACCGTTTTCTAGATGAAAAAGGGCTTTGGACAGCCAATTATTCTATTAATAGTGCTATTAGGTCATTGTATTTTATTCTTTTTCTCTGATGGTTTAGTACATCTGTTGGGTCATGCAATCATGCATGCTCTTTTACTCTATAAATCATCTCAATGTCATTCTCTCTCATAATAGATTCATGCAATTTGGGCATGACAAAGACAGATCACATATTGTACTACAAGAGAGTACCAATTCCCATAGAAGAGGCATAGTCTTCACTATGTGGAATTGAATGGGAATGCTTTAAGTGAAGTCAAATAAAAGAAAATGAATAATAGGTTTTGAATTTGGATTGAAATGTGAATATGATCTACATTTGTTTCGATAGTTATCTAGATATTTAGATAATTATTTTGCTAGATTATGTTTATATATTGCATTTTTTTTTACACCGTATTGTTTAATTATAAACATTTAAAACATGTACGGTTCATTTTTTTTTATTTTTTCCTATTTTCATCGTTTTTTATCATATTTTTACCGTCCCGTTCATGTTTTAATCCGTTTAAAACGTACTTGTATTGAACAATATTTTTTTGCCGTTCCGTTTTAACTAACAAAGGGTACTCACTCAGAATCTTGATCCGGCTTGTTCAATTCCAATTGGAAACGGCGGCGATCCATATAATCAGATTCCATTCACTAAAACCATGCATTCACTGTAACATCATACTCTTCACTACTGGCAGCGGCGGCAGCAGCAGCATCATAGACATTCTTCATAGGAAGAAGAAACGCGAAGTAAGGCATAGCTTCAGCCTTAAAGAGATAAAAGGCAAAAAAACAGGAGCCAAAGACATGAAAGAAAAGGCAAATTATTGACAAAATAGGGCCCCAAGCTTCTTAACACTCGAAACAAAAACAATATAGAATATCAGAAGCTTCAAATGGTAAATACAATAATACAATACTGTCGTATTGGGTAAAACTGGGCCTTGCTGAAGGTTTATAAATATATACACGGGCATATAATGGTAAAAGATACAAGAAAGAGTATCAAGGAACAGCAATTGAAGAGGGCTGATGGTGCCCCCGAACATGAAGAATCCTTCCCACTTCCCTTTCCAGATTCTCGGTAGACACTACCCGGTTCCGCAGCGGTAGCAGGAGGAATGGCTGTATAGCTGCAGGGGCTTTTTGGAGGAGGTGCAGTGGTAGTCTTGGGTTGTGTTTTCGTAGTATTGTAACCATTGGAAGCATAACCTGGGGTAAAATTACAAACGAGGCAATGGTATCGCCTTAAAACTTAACACTTCTTGATTGATCATATGGAGAGAGAGAGAGAGAAAACATTTAACCACATTATGGTGGGTTGAAATCGTTTGCAATTTCGATCTCATACAATTCCGTAAAATACCACCTTCAGGGGGTGACACATGTATTGATACCAATGCAATGGTCCAGATCTGGTACAACTAATAAAACCTTAAATCAGTGAAGAATCATTTAAATCAGATCTGAACCATTGCATTGGTATCAATACACGTGTCACCCCCTGAAGATGGTATTTCACGAAATTGTAGGAGATCGGAATTACAGACGATTTTTTTCCCATTATGGTACTCAAAGTCAGATTCTGACCATCCCAACACTAATTTTTCACGGTCAAACACAATGAGGTAATTAGTCATGAAGTTCTCTGCACAAAACCAAATAGTTCTGTAAGCAACAATTACCCAAGATAAATGAACATAATAGGATAAATGGTTTTATGCAAGAAATTAGAGAACACATCAATGCAGTTCTCAATAAAGAACCATGGATAGACCCAGAAAAGTAGATATCATACAGTAAATAGATCTCAAAACACAATTAACTTAGCATCGCCAGGCAATCAAAGTTGAAGCTTCATAAATACAAGTTGACGAAAAGTTGTAGAAAGCACTTTTTATGCTACCCAAAAGCCTTAGCCAGGTTACAATGAGACAATACTAGGCTTTTTCATTAAATTTTGGACACTTAAAGACTCCTAACCAGTGTCACAAGCCCAAAACACGATGCACAAATCATTTTCACCTCTGACGACTTGCCAGCTAGGCCAATCCAGGCCTTTTGCATTTACCAGATAATTATACAAGTGCTCTAAGATGGGTTAGATCAAACCAGTGACCCAGTATGTGGGGTTGTTACCAAAAGTAACCTCAAAATGTTTTTTATTGACAAGTGCTTATGTTTATGCGTGTGACAATGCTATTAAAAAAACTGGATGTCTCAATTATTCCCTGTTCACTTACAGCCACAGAACCACAACCTGACTGGTTTCTAACTAGTCCTTGTGTGACAAATATGGTACAACACCATATGTTCTTAAGCCTCATAAAACAAAACGCATGTTGACCCTGCCTAGCGGAACAGTTGAAAATTGGCATGTTAAAATTTTGAGTGATTTATATCCTCTTCCCCTGTAGTTTGCGTTTATTCCACCCCTTTTCCTATGTTTTAAAAAATTTCGCATATCTCTTCTAAGTTCTATCAGATAACTCGGTTAGTAAATCGTTAGTTATGGATGTTAAAGTACGATTCTACCCTTCTGCTTTTACCAAAATTTTTAAAGTGATTTACATCCCCTCCCCTATAATTTGCGTTTATTCCACCCCCCTCCCCTATGTTTTAAAAAATCCCACATACCTCCCCTGTCAGATAACTCGGTTAGTAAACCGTTAGTTGTGGATGTTAAAGTACAATTCTACCCTTCTGCCTTTACCAAAATTTTTATTACCAGGGATATTAAAGTACGATTCTACACAATTGCTTATAGTGTTATTGAGGTTGAGTGTAAATAAACAATATCTCATTACCCCATTGACAAAGACAACTATGGGATCATAAACAGAAAACTGGCCTCCACCTCCCATAGTTAGATTCAATGCGGGTATCGTTAAATTTGAAGTAGAACTGCATATTTTAAAGAAATCTTGATTAGGGTGTCCAATATGAAAACAACTACAAACATCAGCTAATATTTCAGATAAGCAACCTTAGGCCATAACAATATTCAAAAGGATTGTCGGGATCAGATGGATAACGTTTGTGTTGGAACTGTGCATTGAACTGCAATTGAGAAAAACTCCTACATTTAGTATTAGTGGTTTTAGAATCAGAATAAATTTCAATACCCAAAATACTTACACTCTTAGTAAGATGTGCATAGGCTGGATTATTCAAGTATGTGAATGAGGTACCAGTGTCAAAAATTGTAGTGAAATTAACGTTCATGATATTTTTCCCCACAGTTATTTGAGTCACACTGATATTATATGTCGGGCTGGAGCACAAATTTCAAGAGAAATATCAGCATCCCAATCATTTCGTTTTAGTCAAAACTAACACTGTAAATCAGATATATGATATACCATAAGCAAACAAAGAAATGGCCACTCACTGTGATTGATTAACGTTGAATGTAGTTTCTGCTTGATCAGGGCTACCTTTGTCTCCAAAGTTGATTCTTCCAACACCATCAGATCCAAAGCACATAGGAAAAAGAATTCGCAATAAGGTCTGCACTTGATAAAATGCTAGGGACGGATACTATATCCATACCAAGTCCAAATAGACCATTTGGGGCAGCACCATCCAAAAAAGAACCAGTCTCAATTTGACCACAGCTGCTCAAACAAGGTATTATTATCAGATTAGATAAGGTGTCTCCAAACGCCCACATATCAAATACATGGTTAATGGTTACATACGCAAAATATGGAAGAAAAGACGACTTCAACCAAATAGATATGAAATTAGCAAAATCTATGGTAAAATGTCAATAATATCTGTTAAGTTTGTCTCGAATTCTTGACCTGGAAATGTTTGGCATTCACAGCCTATGTATCACATGCATCCAATGGGACAAGGGACCAATGAGGTAGTCTCACGGTTCAAAAAATCTGAATCCGTCATGTCTCATTTTATTCTCTGCAAAATGTTGAATTCTTCCCGATTCCGATCCCGATCCCAATCCCGATCCCAATCCCGATCCCGATTACTCGAAACGTGGGTGGTAGGGTTCATAGCCATCCACCACAGCTTTGGGTGATGTTGACTTCGAATTGTTGTATATATATATATATATATATATATATAGCGTGCCGTGTCAAGTTAATTCAAATGTTGACGTTTGACGTTGTTTCACATGGTTATTTTCTTTTCTCCAAATTGGGACTTTGAAGTATTGAGTGACTTGTACTTCAATATCCTCTCATGTCTCTTCCCAGTTTTTCAAATCTTAGAAATTCAAACTGACCAGGTATTTGACACTTTAAATTCAGAGTTTTCCAAAAAATGAGGGTGTGCAGAGGATGAGCAGCCGGGGAATTAGGTCTGAGTGATGATGCACGATTCTGTTCTTCTCCACACGAGCCTGCACTGCACAACACAACACAACACAACACAGATTAGAAATTAGCTTGAAGGATATTCTGGGAAAGAGGCTCCAATGCCAAAGTAAAATTAGATCTCAACTCTGAATGATAATCTTGGCCAAGTGCTTAGTACGATCATAGTCTTACCTCACAAATCTGTTAAAGATCCTTTATATAATGGTTCTCAGGTGATTGGCTAAAATGTCTTCTTTATGGTCGACGTGGGCTTGTCGCCTATTGGTGGATTTACCTCAACTTGCTGCTGAGCTGATCAATCTTACAACAGTTAACTGGACCATGGCTTAACTTAACCAAAGCTTAGTTAAATAACCATCTAATCCTCATCTAGTTAGGTTAGGGGGTGCGGTTAAGATTGGAGGCGATTTTGCCGACATCACCACCCTATACTGACACGGACCTTTCCGTCATGTAAGGTGAGATATGGGTAAGAGTGTCAATTTCAAATTGAAACCGAATACCGAATACAAAACCAAGCCAAATTAATCCATTTCAAATTCGTTTTGAGTATGGACCTAGGTTCGGATCGATTTCAGTTTAAGGTGTAAGAACCATCGGTGTGAACCGAAACAAAATCGAATTGGAACTGAACAAATGAAAAAAATCCTAATATCATTAAGAGAGATTTTTTTGGTGGCAAGTGTTTTTTTGCAATTTATCATCACATATTTACATGTTAAGACAATTTTGGAGTTAACAATGGCCCTAAGGCCTATAACACGAGCCCATTATGGCTTTTTGTCCGTCATAGTCATGGTCCAAAAGTGTAACTGTTTTCATTAATGAATTAAACCGAGGTACAAAACCAAATTAAAACTGCATATCAAAACTGAAAACAAAACCGAGTCAAATTGAATCTACTTGAATATTTAAATACATAACCGAATTGGTTCTCGATTTGGTTTGATCCACCTTATCATCATTTGGAACCAAACCAAAACCAAACTGAATACCTGGAACCAAACCGATTGACACCCTTAAATACGGGTGCACCGAGCACTGTGGGTGTTATTACAAGGTGGTTTTGACATAATCAAGGGTAATAGGAAATAGGAAAGGAGAAACATAAAAAGATAATAAAAGAAGAGAGAGAGAGAGAGAGAGAGAGAGAGAGAGAGAGAGAGAGAGAGAGATGAAAAGGAAAACTTGTAGTGAAATTCCTCAAATTTGATGTAACCTGTGCCTGATCTTTGTCAATACATGATACAGGGGTATTATTATATGTACTGTACAGGGCTTCTAGAACTTGAAAAGAATGATTAAAAAATCACATAAAAAAATGAGGACAACATGAAAAGAATTCTGAAACAGTAGTAGCGCAGATGAGATGAGCAGTTTGGAAAAGGAGGTGGCCCCATTGAGATCTGGGAACTGTTCCTTCTCTCCCTTGTTGCTTCTGGAGAGTAATCACCTTGTCCAACTGCAACTCCTTTGGGAACAGTAGTAGAATTTGGTGACTTTACTGGGAATGTATTGGAATACTCGATGTCATAACCTGAGGCAGGCAAAAGATTAGTTCTGTTATTAACTAATAAACTTCTGAAAGCAAGCATTGAGATTTGAGAAACGATGTATATAAAGGTAGAATGACACTCACAATCAAACTTCTTCCAGCCCAAGACAAATCTCTCTCGATCAAATACTATCCTGTAGCCAGTCATGAAGTTCTCTGCACGGGTAGCAATAACTTTTGTAAACTACCTCTCCCACACACACACACACACACACACACAAAAAAAAAGATTTGTTGAAAAGGCATCAACTAGGTTTTGTTTTTATCTTATGGCATAAGGTAGTTTCTGCACAACTAGGTTTGTATAAGAAAAAGGTGTTCGATATGAACTGATGGGTAACTTAATGTCTGCAAAATCTGTGATGTTGGTTTGTTACACCATAACATGTTTCTGAGAGCAGATGATCTATGTTCCTCAGTCAAGCAGTTGACCTAAATGCATTCTTCACTCATACAACAATGTCAGCTTGGGCAACTCTATGTCATACCCAGGATTACATCCATATGCTACCAAACAAATCTCCCAAGAGAGGACTAAGCAGAAGCTAAATAATAGTTGACTGAGACATAGAATGACAATTCTTCATGTCCAGACAAGTATGGTAGTTGATGGATCCGTTTACAACCTCCTTTTGAAACTTGTTACGTGCACCTCAAGCGAACCTCAAAATGATGAATGTGCACAATTTTGAAGTACTGCTAGGTATAGATACATCTTTTGTTCAACTATCATTTGATCATCAGGAATCAGAATAGTGGTTCATGTATGTGTGCATCTGTATGCTCCACAGGAAAAAGTTTCTGATGCAGGATCATCCCCAACGATGGCTCCTTATGTACCTACCCATAAGTGGGCATTGGCCAAGGCAAGATTGAGAACCTTGGGCTTCTATCCAAGGGAGCAAGGGAGAAGAGCCAAGATGGAAGATGTGGTAATCAGAGGAAGTACAATACAATGAGCTAGGTTGCATAGGAGTTCTTTCTTAAGTCGTGGGTCGGGTTTTTCTTTCATATCAGTTTTTTATTTTGTAATAGGCCACTAACTAGGCTCATGCGTCGATAGGAATTACTTAGGTAAGAAGAGTCATATTGAGGTAATGGGTTTTTAAACAAGTTACTAATTCAATTTTTATTTGTTTCTTTCTTTCTTCCTTTTTTTTTTCTCCCAGTATGAATAAAAGCAAGAAGTAATCTTATATGGTAGGGATATTGGGGTTCTTGACTTGAAAATTTTGGAGATGAAACAAATGTAGATCTACAGTTTTTCTGGGCTTGGCCACTGTTAACAGTGCTGAATCCTCCTTGTTATCTTATGCTGTTAGTATGCCTTGCTTGCTTTAATTCTCAAAGACTGCTTCTATAGATTTTTCTTTGGTTTATATATTAACTTCGTAAGTAATTTCTACCTCAAAATTTTTTAGAACCCTATTTAGCTGATATAAAATCAATTAACGTGTGATTTTTCTATGTTTCTGCAGAAATTGAGTTCCATTTCATGTTGAAATCTAGGGTTATTCTTAGGAGGTATTGTGGTTCAACTTCAGTGAAGTACACACCTTACCAAGATTTGATATTTGGAGAGTTAGTTTCTCTATCAAGGAGGATTCTAGAAGCTTTGGAATCACTCCATCTAGTTGAGGATTGGCTCAGATATAACTTGATTTGTCCTAGGTTTCCAGTAGCTTTGCAAAGCAGAGGTACTTCCCTGCATTTTAATAATTTCCCATGTGATATTTGAACCTGTAGTCTTTTTTAAAAAGGACCATCTGTTAACACCTGAACCCCCAAGTTCAGTGAAGATTGGAATGATCTTTTGGCCATCCTGAGTGCTGGTGTGAGCTGGTTACTGATCATCTAGTGGCAAATTTTGCAGCTAGTTGTTACATCTGTATTGGACTACTTGAGTTGGATCATCTGCAGCTTAATCAGGGCTTCATTCACCCCTAACCTGGCAGCTACTTTCACTCTGTCCTCTCGTCTCTTTTTTGTACATAAGCAACCAATATTAAACAGCCAACAAACTCACTCATGTATAACTCAGAGTAAAATACTTACGCCCGATTATGTTCAGGTCATCACTCTTGACAATAGCCAAACAATATACAAGTTCAGCCTGCAACATATTAAGGACAAATCAAGACAAGTTGCACGAGGTAACACAATTCACACATAACGTATATCTTACCCGAGTGGAGATGACAATTATAGGATCATACACAGGAAACTGGCTCCCACCTTTCATGGTTAGGCTCATGCTTGGTATCAAACTACTATTTGCACCAGGACTGCATAAAATAATGAAAGAGTTTAGCCTTGAGTTTTAAGGTTATATATAGTAATACAGGGGATTTGAGCCAAAGTGACCTCATATCATAACAATATTCAAAAGGGATCCTTGGATCTGGTGGACGACGTCTGTCTTTTGCCTGTAAATCAAACTGCAAAGAGCACAAAGGTCACCATCAACAATTTAAACTATGGACCAACTAGACATAATTTACTTTCAGCATTTTTTAAGTACTTACATTCTTAGATATCCGTGTATATGCTGGATCAACCAGATAGGTAAAGGAAGTACCAGAGTCGAAAAGAGCACTAAAATCTGTATCAATTAGACTTGTCCCCACACGCATTTGAGTTACACTGATGTTATACATTGGTCTGGCACAATATACAGATGTTATGCTTTCCTATTAAAATCTATAGCTCAGAAACGGAGTACAAAAGCAATCAAAATGAAAAGAAATGATTACTCACTGCAATTGGTTAAGATTGAAGTCAGTTTCTTCTTGGTCAGGGCTACCCTTGTCTCCAAAGCTAATCCTTCCAACTCCATCACGTCCGAAACACATAGAGAAAGAATCCTCTATAAGGCCTTCTCTGGATAAAATGCTAGGAACAGAGACTTTCTCCATACCAAGCCCAAATAAACCATTAGGTGCTGCAACATCAAGAAAAGAACCAGTCTGGACCTGCCCACATCTGCAACATGCAGTCACTATTATAAGATTAGCAAGGATTATCGTTGAGGGGTACAAACCAGGTTGCTATAGAGATGCTCAAAGGGAAATATAAATTTTAATGTACTTTCCAGTACAGAAGTAAAAAACTCAAATTTTTAGCTCAATCTGTTGACATACTGCACCCGTCCATGATCACGTATCTCATCTTATCCGTAGACCCCAAAAAATGTACTTTCCAAGACAGAAGAAAGAAACTCAAATATGACCCTGTTTAGCTCAATCAGCATGCTTCATTCAGATGATATGATCACATGTCCTATCTGAGCTTATCCAGAAAATTATAGAAAAGTGAAGCAGTAAACGTGTAAGCAGACCACATGCTAAATACACACCCGAATGTTATCACAGCGTCAACGACTTGTGGAGAACTATCTTCCATTTTTAAGTGCAGAACATCCTCTATTAGAATGCCAGAAGTAGAGGTATCGGCCGAAACATATGAAACCACATATGGGCAATCACTGAACGTTCCAAGGCATCTACTTCGTTGGGCACATAAAATGTTGGTGCAGGTAACTTTTTTTCGTGTTGATGATTCTTCAGGGTTATAGGTATTGACCTCAAAATCCTGCAAAAGCAAAGATACTCTTTAGACCTATCAGGAAATTATTAAAAAAAAAAAGAAAAAAAAAAAGGAAAGATAATATTTAGGAACTAAGCAGGATTACAAACAACGAAAAATAAAATCAGATTTTTTTCCAAACATATTATCCTAGCTGAAGTTAAGATCCATTGACAGGCTAAGAGGATTCATGCTCGAAGTCGTCAAGGAGAACAGAAAGCATGACTCATCCAATCATTTCCGGGGAAAATTAACCAAATAATATGTGAATACCTAATTCTTCAACATGAATACAGAAACACTGAGTTTGCCTTTAGATATACCAGGCACATGCCAAAACAAAAATGAAAGATAGACAGAATGACCATGTAACAATCAAGGATGGTTCTGCTCCAGTTCCAATATCAGTAGGACTCAGCAGATCATACCGAACTACGAAAGTCAGCCAGACGCAACCGAGTATGCGTTAAACTAATCATACTGTGACAGAGATGTTGAGGGCACAATACTAGTCAAAACAAAGACATGGCCATACCTTTAGAAAGGTTTTCTAGCATGCTCTCCTAAGGTTTAAACTTTCAACCATGTAGCCTCCTCTAGATTTAAACTCATTAGTCCTCACAAACTTCAATTATCAACTTTAGAAAGGTAGTCCAAGTGTAGGGTAGAGGGGGACGGGGTCTACTTATGGTATGCAAAATGAAATGTTGAGTTGTGATTTGCCAAGGAATTTCTGTATGAGAGGTTCTAATGCAAGTCAATGGAACTTGAAGAGAAGGAAAAAACACCCACACCAGCTAGCCCATCAAGCCTGGGCTATCTAGCCAGCCAACCAAGGCCTTTGGGCCAGCTACTGGTCCACTTTCATGGGCCAGATTGAGGCCCAGTATTGTGCTAGACAGTCCATGGGTGGGGGACTTTAGTAGCTTTATTTAGTTTCTATTTTTGGCATAGGTTTCTATATATAATAGTAGTTGCTAATTTTAGAACTCTTTCAATTTTGTTATTTAGCTACAAGTTAGATTCTATTTTGTATTTAGTTTCTAATTAGATAGTTTTTATAAGGAGGGATCTAGTTTCTGTTTATCAATTAAAAGGGGGACTGTCTACTGAGCACCTCACAATTTGAGTTTTGAAGAAAGCTTGGCTTGTGCCTTGTGTGCTGTGAGAGACCACGGTCAGTGAGATATTAACAAAGGCCATAGTCTCAGCTTTGGTCATATCCCCCCTTCTCCTCCCCTTTATTCCCCTACTTTATTTTTGAAGTTTCTATTTTATTAAGTCTGCAACAAGTGACCAACCGAGAGGCACCGAGACACTTCTTCTGCTGTTATTGTTGCTGCCTGTTCAATAGAAAGCTGTTGCATTGGTTCCACAACTGGTACTGGGGACTCATTACTACCCTGTGGCACTGCTGGTTAGTTTACCTGTTTCAATCAACAACTCTAGATAACGTCAGCGGTGGTTTGTTTGCTATCAATCAATTGTAAGAGGTGGTAGTGTTTAGGAAGGTATTCTTATCAACTTAAGAGTTCTGTAGTTAATTTATGCCGACCTATATTCCCAGTGGAAGATGGCTACCGTTGAAGCCTGAACAAGTCCAAGAGAGTTAAATTTTCCTATTTCCGTGGGCTACCCCGAACAGTTTCTGTTTGGCTCAATCTTCTCTACTGAAATAAGTGACTGGCTCAATCCTCCCTACTGAAATAAGCAACCTCCCTTCCCTAATCTCTTTCTTTCCTGGAGATAATCAACTACTATGTTAGATGTTCAGACAACACACTTAGTTGTCTGAAATTATTCACCCCTTAAATAAAGGTTAAGCTCCATATGGATACTCTGTTTTAAAGGGTTATTAAGTTGTTTATCATATTTGGGCACTGTCCAATCATAACAACTAGTCAATGGATCACTGTGATATTTTTGGACCAGATTCCTCCTTTTACTTGTCACCTTCAACCATAAATTCGAATGGATCTAACTTGCTGACCTGGAGTTTTGTTAGATCTCCTAAAAACAGGATCTCAGTTACAAATTCTGTTATCGGACCAAAATCTTATATCCAGCCGTTGGAGTCCTATAATATTTGGGGTTTTGTTCCTTCATCTGAGTATTACATTCTACCAGAATCTTGTTTATATCTGACCAGTGGATTTTGAGTTCCGAATTAGGTATTAAATCTGGTACACATGTGCCTTGTGGTCCTTGCTGACTAGGAACTTGTAAGTTGTAACCTGTTGAAAGGTTAATCCTACTCCATTAGGTTCTGTCAAGGTACTTATATGATGGGGAAAGAAAATCTATCAGGACCATAAACAATTCTTTCCGAGTTAGACTAATAGATTGGTCATGGTCAGGACTCGGAATGAGAAATGAAAGTGCGTGTAAGTTTGCAGATAATGCTCCGTTGAGTTTATTCATTGAATCTTAAGATACCAAGAAGAAAGTACACAATCAAGCATATCAAAGCAGACCCCACTAGTAAATGACATGGCTCCCTACCCTTTTCAAAATAAAAGTTTCATCTGTCAGAAAAGGAAAATATAATAAACCTCAATTATAGTCTGAAAACATTGCTGGACCTGAAACAGAAACATACTCATTGCCCTTCTTGAATATGTAGATTTCTTAGACTATTCTATCAACACAAATCAGGGATTAAGAAAATTAAAATTTCTTCAGTGAGACTGACAAAAACATGTCTAACTTCTAGAATCACTCAAAGAGAAAGCAAAAGAGGGGGTTAGGGAGACGATCATTCAATTGTGCTACTCTGTGGAAAAATAAAATGACTACTGAGCAAATGCCCAACATTGCCACTCTGTCTTTGTCCACAAAATTGAGCTCCAAAGGATGATAGACAAATCATAGAATAACTTGAGCTCCAACACATCAGCAAAGTTTGAGTTCCAAAGGAACTTCCATGTGGCAAATATTTGGGGCATAAAATAAGCTCATTTTGATTGTTCATCAAGGAATAGCTTTGCCTTGCATGGGGTGTCTTTTGTAATTTTCAATAGCTGGATCTCTCTCTCTCTCTCTCTCAATACACTTTGGAGTATATTTTCTTTGTGATTCTGTGCCAGGTCATTGCTGTATTGTCTTGTTTGACTCCTCAAAATAGGACTGATTCCTGCTTTCGAGGCCTGGAAAAAGTGTGAGAAATTCCAGACATCACAGTCACAGATATAACCTTGTACTTCAATGTTAAAGTTCAATGAAGAAATTCTTGTGACTGCTGCTATTTTGAGAATCTTCTCAAAAACCAAAACGGTATGATACTTTCTAACCATCTGTATGACACCTGGAACCTAGCATGAATACAGGTAATTTACTCTTTACTCCCTCTGTCCATGGAACAATCAAAGCATTTAAAATAGCTCGTCTTTTCAATTTTACACTCCCCTACTTTTTTGCTCCATCCTCTTAGATTGAATTTAAATTGTTATGACCAATTCAAGGGGAAAATGGTATAATTAGTAAAAGTTATTGCCAATTTGAATGATAGACAAAAATTTTGAGGCATCCTAAAATGGGAAGGACTATCTTTGCAGCAGAGGGAGTATCATTCTTCTCTCATAGAGCTCGTAAGGCAAAAACTTTAGCTGTAATACCTATGACCAACCCTAATCTAACATTAGATTTTCGAATACCAGAAAATGAAACTTGAAATCTGACTCTATGTGGTCATCGGTAGAAAGAATTCTTCTCGCCAGCCAATTGGTTAAATCCTCAAGAAACACCAATTTTCTTATTTCATCCACCAGCACTACCAATTTGTCCCGCCATTCTACCCCCATAGAAGCGATGCTTGCCATTGAGTTCTAATTATATCTTTAATTTTCCAATTTCCCCTTTGCTGCAAATTTTCAGACCAGTAATCAAACTCTTCTTTTCGATAATCCCCAGCTAGGTAAACCACATCTACTGTACTAAATCTAGCTCCTTATTAAGAGCTTAAGACCCTATATCCATTGCAATGGTAAATCCCTTAAGATCAATATTTGGCCAAGTACTGAGAATTCCATCTTCTATAATAAACTATCACACACACTACAGATTGAAGCACATGACTAAAACTCTTTTTATTACCACTCTGGATCTCCCAAAGGAAAACATTTTTGCAAGAACAACTTCCAAAGGGACGGAAGGTTCAAGTTATCCAAAAATTACCATTCACTAAGTATTTGTTTCTTAATTATCTGTTCCTAGTGGTGACGTCTATTTCCAAATCATAAGCCGAGCAGTGATTTACCTGACAAACTTCTGAGCTAAAAGCTAAGAGGAAAATATGATAGAACTAGCTAGCAGGAGTTTTCACATACTTCTCCGCAATCCGTTTAAGATTGGCTCCAGATAATATAAGGAAAAGCCAAAAAAGCATTGCATTAAAAATCATCAGTAATAGGAGGATCGCGATATCATAATGTGGTTCAACTGGTTGGCTTTTAGCACGGCTATAGGTCCCATCCTAGTAAACTCAACAATAAAATCTACTGTGCTTATCTGATTTATAGAGATTTCCAATACCCACTGATACTTCTAATTAAAAAAAAAATACACAGAGACAAGAACGTTCTGCGAAAGCATATCAAGTGATGCATGTAAATTTCAATAGAGAATAAACACTTGCATATCAAAAAAAAAAAAAAAGGGGGGGGGGGGGGGGGGGGGGGGGAGAGGGTTAAAATAACCTACAGATCCATAATTTGAGCCTGCCGGAGGTGCACATTTGCTGCAATCACAAGGAACCCAGAACAGGTCACTCCCGGTATCCAGTGCCACAAGAAACTTCTTAGCCGGCGTCCCCAGTGAAACGGTAGTGTAATGCAAACTGAAGGTCCACAGAAAACAAATGAATATTAAACAGATGCAGACTTAGGTCACAAACCGGACCCTACTCCCAAAGACAATGTCTGTGTATGGATGAGTTACAGAGACGGACCTCGGAATCCAAGAACCAAGAAAACAGAAAGAAAAGGGAGAAAAGTATAAAAGGACACGTACAATCCCAAGGAGCTGATCCGGAGAGTAGAGTTGCCATCAGAGAATGTGATATGCTGGTTGACATCCACGAGTCTACGACCTCGCATGATCCGATCCCGACCAGCCAAAGCGGCATAGTAATCAACAGTTCCCTTCTCCGGCCAATGGTCGAAAATGATTCCCTTCCCAGCTTTCTGCGTCCAGTTCCAGTTCATCACTGTTTCGGAGAACCTATGGTGCATCTTGAAGCTGAAAGTACGACCATAGCAACCCTGGAACCCACATACCCAAACCAAAAGCGACAGTAAAACGACAAGTAACCCAAAGAAAGAAGAAGCCATGGCTAGTCGATTCAAGTGGGGAACCCTTGAGTACTACTACTACTCAGAAACCCTGCAACAAATATATGCATTTGGAAGAAACCCTTTAGAGATCTTAGCGGAAGAAAGCGACGTTTTGGATCACAGTAAATCGGGCCAGGGTTTGATTGAAAAAGCGTCAAAGACAGAGAGAGATCGTCGCATTCGAACACGGATGAGGAAGAAGAAGAAGAGCTGAATTAGGTAAAAGCTGTCTCTTGACTGTTCTTTCTCCGGAAGTGGAAAAACCGGAGAGTATGTTCACTGTGTTGGAGGCCGGTGGGTCCCGCTTATTTCCTTCTTGACAGTTGAGGCCATGAGAGGAAGATTCAGAGACGTTTCGAGTTTCATTAAAGTTTCAAGTTTCAAGTTTCAATTTTCAACGGTCGGCGGTTGGACACTGTGACTGACTCCCGAATTCCAAACAAAGAGAAATAAAGTTAGAGAACGACTGGAGCTTTTAGAATAATAAAAGGGGAGACGGGGGCGTCAAAGATAAGAATCATTGTTTCATAGTGGGGTCAGACATTAACGTATTAACATTATGCCCCAACACCCAGAGTGTGCATAGAGGCTAATTGGAGTGGTTTTAAGCATTAGTAGGAATATCATTTTGCATTTTATGACGGGTTGAGCAATCATTTCATCTTTTGTATCAAGGCGCAACAGATCCACTCATAAAAAAAAAAAATGAAGAAGGATGAAAGAGCATTCATGGCTCGTTCCAAAATATAGAGGGAATTGACATTACTGCAATATGGATTGGGAAATTCCAATTTTGATATAGCTTCTTTATCTTGAAAAGAAAAGCCTTTGTTGTCTTAAAAAGAAAAATCGACCACCAAAGACTTTACTCTGTTTGAGAGGAAGACATTCCAAATCCATAACCACTCCATGTGAGCTGAAAGAGGTAATAATGTGAGTTTCAAATCTCAATAACCTACTTGCCTTCAAGTTAGACCCCATTAAGAAAAACCCACTTCATCCATAAAAAAACTATTATGGATGAAGAAGCTATAAAAATAAATAAATAAATAAACTATTATGGAGTTGTATGGGGAGAATCTCTCACGCCACTCCAATGGCAGCGTGGAGAATGGTAGTATCATCCATATGATAAGAGAAAGAGAACATGAGAAGACAATAATATACCAATGCTGCAGGAAAATTCACTTGTTTTTGGAGAAAAGTTTTCTAACCCGCCAACCAAATAATTGACACCATGGTCTGATAAAAATCCGCCTCTTAAATTTTAAACTAACGTGTATAACAGAGAGGGTGAGTGTGCATTCATGGTTAGACTTGAGAGTAGTTGGGTTTATCAATAAAGTCCAACTACAAAGAAAACTTTGCTAAAAAGTTAGTAGGTAATTGTGGGGTAATTGTGAGAACAATGACCTTGTCCCCCAACATTGAGCAAGAAGTTGAAAATCCTTTCCTCAAAAATTGATTAAGTCAACCAATTTGGCTCCAAGCCTCCAACTAAATTATTATGCGGTGGATATTAAGGGCTTGTGAATGAAATTTTAGTTTTATGTAGAATATATAAAAATAAATGGAAAAGGTAATGTGACTTCTAAACCAATGTAGGATCAATAGAAACACACGTGGAAGCATCAACAATGGTGAAACTTCCACATTTTAAGTGAGGAAGCAGTATTTTCGCCCCATCATTTTTTCTTCTTTTTAAGATATATTTTACTTTCCATCATTGTACAAACTCTCAAAAGAACAATTTTCATACAGAATAACAACCATATTGATAGAATACACAATTTTGTCCATAATTGTTAACATTTTAAGCTTATTACCCCAAAAAATAACAATTTTAGATAAAACCTAAGAACAACCAAACATCCAATAATCCATCTCCTAATCATATAATGGTGAAAAATACAAGAAGTATCAAGAAACAGCAACTGCAGGGGTGCAAACTTGGGGACCATTGAGGTGGTGTCCCTGAAGAAAAAGAATTATCCCCACTGGCTGTTGTAGCTTCCGGAGGGGCATTAACTGGTTCCACAGCAGTGGCAGGAGGAATGATTGTAGAGCTGCTGGGGGTTTCTGGAGGAGGTGGTGGTGCAGCTGAAGTAGCAGGAGGAACAGTTGTAGGGCTGCTGGGGGTTTCTGGAGGAGGTGGTGGTGCAGCTGAAGTAGCAGGAGGAATAGTTGTAGGGCTGCTGGGGGTTTCTGGAGGAGGTGTTGCGGTAGTACTGGAATCCTTGGACCCATAGCCTGGGATAAAATAACAAATATATATATATATAAAATCTCATTCTCACCTTAAAGGTTAAATATTAACCCTGTGGGGATGGGGGTGGGGGGAGAGGTAAAAAATACATTTAACCACATAATGGTACTCACACTCAGACTGTGTCCATCCCAACACTGATCTTTCGCGGTCAAATACAATAAGGTAACCAGTCATGAAGTTCTCTGCACAAAACCAAGTAGTTTTGTAAGCAAAACAATTACCTAAAATAATTGCACTTACTAGGATGAAGGTTGTTTTTGCAACAATTATATATTTAGAGAACATGGCAGTGCAGTTCATAACAAAGAAAAGAAAGATTTCATCATGGTATCATAAGAAAATTATGCATATATAATCAACACAAACTGACACAATACGATACAATCTCACTACAGTACCAATACAAATTGTCAAAATATTAAAACAAAATCCAGTTTTTTTAACAAAATTTCTTCTTATATTGATTTTCTTTTTCTTTTTTTGGTCAAAATCTAAGCGGATACTATCTACACTAAAAAACAACATATATGAGAAGTGATTCAACACTAAAGCTCATTAAAGTGGAGATCAAATAGTAAAGCCACAGGTTAAAGTATGTTGAAATTTCTAACCTATTTTTTCCTGTGGATGGAAGTTTCAATCACGGTCACATATGTTATGGTCAACACTTCAGCCGTGGTTAGGAATATTCAATTCTTAAGCATATAACCGATGCCTGAAGTTTTGACCATGTTTCACAAACGACCACATATGAAAACCAACCCCTTGCTTAAATCTTTTTTTTTTTTTGCATGTTTTTACCAAGTATTACATCAAAACTTGAAAATAACAAAGATTTGGATGATCTTGAATGATCTGTGATCTATAATGTAAAAACATGTTTATTGCTAAATAATTATTGCAATAGTTGCATACTACTTCAGGTTTCTCTAATATGCTACTAGTAGAGTAGTATGGTTAATATGTATGCACTTAATGTATTATTAAATACTATATTACCAACGAAGATTTGAATCACATTGATTGATGCCATCAGAATAGAGACAACCTCACATTAGTTGGTATCATTATTTATTGGGTAAGAGATCACTCCCAGGTCACATGGCCTCTGCACCAGCGCGGGGACCAATGAGAGTGTGCGCAGGGGCATCAACATTATTATATTTTTTTTCAAGGGGCCGGGTGATGCAGATGCACGATGGACTTAGACAAAAAAAATCTTTCGATTTGATTTTCTTTTGTTTTAGAAATAATTTCTTTTAAATTAGCTAGCTTCTAATTTTAGAATAGTTTCCATTAATTGTTTGATTTTTTTTTCCTTTATATTGGACATGTAAACAATGGAGAAGTTCAGTTTTAGATTTTGAAGAATACAAATTTTGATTAAGAGTTTTGGTATGAGAACCATGGCTGCCGATTCCCCTTTCTTCTTTCTCTGAATTTTTCCCATCTCTTCTCTTCCATTCTTTTACTTCCCCTTTATTTCTTCTCCTTCTTTTTTTTAAATTCTGGTTTTTCTTCCCTACCCTGTTTCTGGTGATCGTTGCTGTCTCCTTGAAGCTGATCGATCTCCCTCATGCATTGGTTTTTTGGACTGAGATTTTGAGTGAAGGTAACTCTTTCCTAGGCGATACAAATCCTAGGTCATCTCTTTCGAGGCTTGGTTCTTTTGTGAAGAAACCCAACCCAGAATCGGATCTGAATTTACCATCACCAGATCCAGTTGCAGGTGCTTCC
Source organism: Macadamia integrifolia (assembly GCF_013358625.1). Lineage (NCBI taxonomy): Eukaryota > Viridiplantae > Streptophyta > Magnoliopsida > Proteales > Proteaceae > Macadamia > Macadamia integrifolia. The sequence continues at coordinate 26,959,404 of NC_056563.1, read as the reverse complement.
CACGTCACTCCAGCCTGCTGATCTGAGCAGCCCCCTGGTGAGTTTGGTACGCCTTCTCCTTAGGAGTCTACACTTGAAGTCCCAAGATCAACCGACCAGATTTGAAGGAGTTCTCTGTGTTGAAGGCTTGCTGGCTGCCACTTCTGAACTCCATCGTGAGGAAGAAGAAAGGTCTTTATTTTCAAAATATAACTTCTGCTTATTACAGATAAGTCCTTTCAAGTTTTAAGTTCGTTATTAAAGACATCCTCTCTTTCCTAGTTTGCAAAGTAACTCTTCATTCTTGGTTTTATTTCAATTTAACCCCACTACTATTTTAATTCCAGAATTGCTCCTTTCTCTTTGAAGTTAATTCCTTTTAAGCCCTTAGTCACTTATTTCAATCTATAAAGCTCCTAAATCTTATCAGAAATTACATTATTGCCCCTGGTTTGCCTAGAGTGAACTATTTGGTTCTTTAGTGGGCTCTAAGCGATCCGACTCTCTCGGATCCGCATCACCGGGGCAGTAATTTTGTGCTCTCCTATGTCTGGTGCCCATAATTGGTGCACAGTAGGTTCCGCAGGCTCAGAGATCATTTCTGACCTTTGACTAAAACTAAAAAGGGGAGTAAACATGATCCATAGTAGACTGGAATTCTCTCTCTTTTTTCTATGCAAGGTACAAGCGACATTATGGCCATACAGAAATACAACACCCACTTATAGGAGAGACAGAGATCCACACAAGGGGGCCAGCCAATAGGCCCACTTATTCAAACTACAACTACTACTAATACTAATTACTATATAGAAGGATGAGCTGTAAAGGGGGCTCAAACACCTGCCTTTGGACTTATGCTGGTCTTCACAAGCTAGCAGCCGATTGGTGCGCCAAAGCGTAGGCCCCACCTGGGATTATCTTCACTTTGGGTGAAAGAAAAAATTTTCCAAGATAAAATTCAAATTTTTATGATTTTCATGCCCTCCTATGTACCAAACTGTTCCATCGCACCAATTGTTCTCTCTCTCTCTCTCTCTCTCCACATTTAATTTGAGCATCAAAAAAGATTATAACACCAAAAAAATGCAAATAATTTTTGTAATGAAAATCCACCACACAACCCCCTCTCCCCCCAAAAGAAAAAAAAGAAAAAAGGAAAACAAGAACACTTACGTCCAATTATATTCATGTCAATAGACCCATTATTCTTGATAACAGCCAAGCAATAATATGACATCGTATCCTGTAACATCAATTCAACATTAATGAATAGTTTTGAAATAGAAGCAGGAGAAGACATTATATTGTGTGGAACAGAAACAAACAATATCTCATTACCCCAATTATGGGATAAGAAACAGGAAACTGGCTGCCACCTTCCATGATTAGATTCAATGTGGGTATTGTTGAGCCTGAAGAAGTTGAACTGCATATTTTTCAAAAGAAATCTTAATTAGGTTGTCCAAGATGAAAACAAATATAAACATCTACTAATTAAAATCGTGGATAATTAATAACCTTGAGTCATAACAATATTCAAAAGTACTGTTGGGATCATATGGATGACGTCTGTCTTGGACCTGTGCATTAAACTGCAGCAGAGCACACATTTAATCTAGTAGTTTTTGATATAATAGTGAATTTCAATCAGGGTATATTAAAACTAGAGATTGGATCGAAATTGACTGGGACTGATCCATAACCTGATTCTGCTCTTTAAAACCCTGATTTCAATACCCGAAATACTTACACTTTCAGTAAGATGCGTATAAGTTGGATCCATCAAGTATGTGAATGATGTACCAGAGTCAAAAAGTGCAGTAAAACCAATATTCATGAGATTTTTCCCCACAGTTATTTGAGTCACACTGACAGTATATTTTGGGCTGGGGCACAGAAATTTTCAAGAGAAAATATCAGCATAACAGCGTTTTTCATTTTGGTCAAATTTAACATTGTAAATCAGCTATTTGATATGCCATAACCAAACAAACAAACGGCAGCTCACTTTGATTTATCAAGGATGAATGAAGTTTCCGGTTGGTCAGGGCTACCTTTGTCACCAAAGTTAATTCTTCCAATCCCATCAGATCCAAAGCACATAGAGAAAGAATTTGCAGTAAGGCCTGCACTTGATAAAATGCTAGGGACAGAGAGTTTATCCCATCCAAGTCCAAATAATCCATCGGTGGCAGCAAAGGAAACAGTTTGAAATTGACTGCAGCTGTTCAGAAAGGTATCATTATCAGGTACAGAAAAGAAAAAAGAAGAATTTTATCCAAATAGATATGAGCAAAAAAACTCTGGAAAAATGTGAATATTATCATAGTAATATACCCAAATGTGATGCGCACATCAACGTCTTTTTGATGACTATCATCTGTTTTCAAGTGCAGAAAATCCTCAACCAGATACCCAGAAGTTGAACTTTGATCAGCATAGATAACTTGATAGGGACATGTGTTTTGATTTGGATCAGGGCATTGGTATTGTTGTTCACACAAACTGCTGTTACAAGGAACATATTTGCTTGTCGATGATGCCTTAGGACTGTAATAGTTTATATTTACAACCTGTTACAACATGATTTTATTAGGAAGAAACTATAAGAAAGCACTTATACACACAAGAATCTGTAAATTTCATGTGGAACAGCCACCAGAAATATAATCACATCAAGGCTGTGTGGAAAATGCATGTTAAAAAAATTAAAGGTACCTATATATATATTGGAGACAAAAGAAGTTAGTGGAGAGAGGTGCTAGACACCCTCCGCTGGTGAATCAAAGATATATAGCTTTCCCAGCAGTAATATTTAGCAAACCAAATGAGGAAGTTGAGATGGATGAGTGATAAAACTAGGAAGGATAGAATAAAGATTGAATAAATTCGAGCTAATTTAGGAGTAGTTCCTGCGAGAAAGTCATGTGCAACAGAGGCCTTCAAATGCTCCGCCGGTATGAAGTGGTGATTATTTGATCCAGATTGAAGGAGCTAAAAGAGCAAAGGGTAGGTATAGAATGACTATAGCTTAGGATTAGTAACAAGTATGGCTTTGAATATTGCTTATTAAAAAGATCCATGTACATTGTATATCGTACAAACAAAGACAACAACTTTTCAAGAAAAAAAATTCAAATTTTAATTGATAACAACAGATTAATTCAACTTACAGCTCCGTTATCAAGAGTCAACGGGATACTGGTGCAAGTGGGACAATCGCAGGGCACCCAAAATACATCACTTCCTGTATCGAGTGCCACAAAAAATGAAATACTCGGCGTCCCCAAGGAAACACTGGCATAGTGCAAACTGAAATAAGAAAATTATTACTCTCTTAATTAACTCTTATCAGTAATGAAACCATGAAACTCGGGAAACTAGTTAGCTTTGAATACTACAAGCTTGATTTAAATCAAAGAGACCAATGAAGAATAATGAATTTAGATTTAAAAGGCTGCAACATACTATCCCCAGTAATCGCCCATTTGATAGGTCGTATTTCCATCGGAAAAAGTAAGAATCTGATCCAATGTGGTGCTAGTGCCGGCAAGTCGACGGGCGTGAATTATTCGGTCTTGATGAGCCAGGACTCTGTAGTAGTCCAAACTTCCCTTCTCCGGTAAGTTGTCGAGTGGGAAATTTTTTCTAATGGCATCGGAGAACCTGTGGTGAACATCAAAGCCTATGGTCCGTTGGCCATAGCAGCTCTCCGAACTGGAGGCCAGGATCAAAACAAACAACAGAACATAAAGGGAAAAGTTACATATACAAGTAGAAGCCATGGATTGTGTTCTAGAGGAACCTCCTCTGGCTTTGAGATCAGAATTGGTTTCTCAGACTCCACGAATATATGCATGGTTACAACAAAGCAATTATTGTATGAAATTTTTTAAATGTGTTTGACATTGTTCAAATGAAACAAAAACCCATGTCTGATAATTTTTTTTAATAAATCTGAAATATCGTTTCTGCCTCTTACAACACAATAAAGATAAGGAAATTACGGAATGATTTAAGAATCACAGAAGTCAACTTTGGATACACAGAGCATTACCCTCATTAATAATAAAAATGTAGTAGGAAGACGAATAAATTAGGGTTTGGGAAGGGTTTTAGAGAATTCAGAACCGAGAAAGAGTGAAAGTCGCTTGCACGTTCATCAAACCTGTGAGAGAGAATTGATATTGACTATTGCCACTTTGGAAGTCCGGAAGGGGAGACCATCGCCGTCTGGTTGAGTCTTCTTCTACATACGCTTCCTCCTATTTCAACTCTGCTTTGCGAAGAGCAGAAGACGAAACCCATGTTGTTGCAGCCTCTGCCCGACGCCCACTCCCCCACCCTCTTTCCCTCTCATAGCGTCAGCTCCCTCCATATTTCTCTTCATCTGTTTTTGGGATTTATTTTTGGGAACTTGAGTTAAATTACATTTAACAATTCAATGTTTATCTCCCTGCTCCTCATATAAAATGATCTTGTTATCTGTACGATACCATTTCATGATATCTAATTGGTGCGTCTGTCTATGCAACGTGTCGGGGGAACTCTATACAAAAAACAAAAGAAAAAGAACACTAATCAATTTTATATAGGCAACAAAAGTATGTGGGGTCAACGTGAGAACGTAGGAGAGCATCTTTAGTGCACAAGATGAAAGAGCATGCATAGGTTTTTTCATATCCCATCTGTGTCTGGGCATAGGTTACAGTAGAAAGTTCTTTACTACAAAGTCCTTTCTCTAACAAATTTAATAGGATCTTTTTTTTTTTGTTGGTAAATTTAATAGGATCAAGTTTTCTCGTAGTGGCTCTTAAATCCATGTAATATCGAGAGGGTATTTTGAGAAGGTGTAAACACTATTTTGAAACATTTTCCAAAATATATTTACCCAAGTCAACCTCGGCGAGTTGTTCTAACCTTGCATAATTCATGAAGAGCGGATCAAATTCTCATACAAGAACTATTCTATAATGGATTCCAACTGTGTGAATCAACTCATACTATAATAAGAGAACTTGATCCACATTACAGTTCATAACAAATAGTGCGTGTTCCCTCCAAATATTTATTCATTTCTTTTTTTTTTTTTAACAAAGGAGGGCAGCAAAAGCCACCCATATAGAATGAGAATGCCTCCAAAAGAATGCAAGGATTACAGAACAAGGATATGAATCAAACTACGAGACTTTAAACAAAATGAAAACAGAAGCACTTGCGGCCAACAAATGGGCCTCCTTTTTGAGTGAAAATATCTTATGCAGTGAGTGTGGAGGTGCGATGAACATTGAATGATTAACATGACCTCAAGGTGTGCTCTTCGCCATCTGATGTTCACTGCGCCACTGCACTCACTGTAGAGAATAACCACTCCCCTATTCAGGGACGAAGAACAAACAAAAATTGAACTTGTACAAAACAAATCCTAAGAACGAAAAGTGTCCTCTAGTTATTATAAATTCTTTAGTGGAAATGTGTTTTTTTTTTTTTTTAAACAATTGAGGTGGAAGTGAGCGGCCAAAGAAATATCCATGAACTTTGTAGATAGTTTTAACGGAATAAGAAAAAAAATTATCCATAAGCTAAAACCTCAACTACCTCAATTGATTCCGATTTAATCAGATCAACCCAAACCCGAGAAACTATTGATGGTAGCCCTAAAGCCTAAACTAATAATAGAAATCCAATGAGACCTTGAATTTCTGGAAATCTTAGTATTGATCACTTATTTTGGAAGACAAGTACGATGAATGAAAAACGGGTCAATCAAAGGTCCACGTAAAAATATTTCTTTGCTGATGCCATCGTTGGTCGATCCCTCTCATAGGAGGGGGAACCTAGAATTTTAAAAACCTTTCGTCTCAAGACTCTCAATCACCTCATTTTAAAATGGGGATCCAATGACATTGAAATCAAAAAATAAAAATTCTATCAAAAAAGATTTTGCTTCAATGCCATTCAACACCATCCCATCTCTCTCTCTCTCTCTCTCTGAGAAAGATTCGGTTAATAATTCATGAGAAAAATGATGGATGCATTGATGAAAAGGGTTTTTATTGATTGTTGGATATGTTGTTAATAAGATTTAATCAAGTAACTCGTAAGGAAGCTGGAAATCCTGAGTGGGGTTCTGGAGATAGAATTCAGATAGACATGTTGCATATTGTTTCCAAAATTTATGTCCAACTCATTACATAAAAGATTTTGCCAAGTACACATCTATAAACCATCATATGGAGCAAACTTTGGATGGTACAAGCCCTTAATTTTTAATTTGAATTTTATTTACATCAAACGGCTTTGGAGTTTTTTTTTATTCAAATTAGAAAGTCAAGGCCTCACCTTCCAAAGTTTGTGACCTGCCACTTTCTCTTACTTTCTTTTTTAAAAAATCAAAACGGCTATTTTTTACTATGGTTTGGAATTTAGAATGGCATATCCTAGGCTGGCTGTAGTCCAGTCCCGCTGGAGGTGCCCCTGATATTCTCGGGGATTAAGAGATGGAGTCATCGAAGACAGATCCCGATTCCATGACTTCAAATCTTAGATACTTTTTTCTCTCTCTCTTCAAACCTGAACCCTTTTTCACACAGAGGCGAAGCATATAGTGGCAGTACATTCCGCGGCGGTGATATATAGACGATATACCCATCCGTGTGTCAATCCCTCTCCCTTCTTACAAATGTAAATAGGTGATTCTTTCAATTCTTTGATGATCCTCAGCTGGAAGAGCTATCTTTTTGAAACAGGTATACAAATTGAGCATTATACACATCCATGTATAAGTCATTATAAGAAACACCCCCTCTCCCCCAAGAAAAGTATATTTACTGTAGTATGTATGCAGGATAAACCATCAGTTTACTTCTTATTTTTCCAGGCTTATGTTTACATCTATGATGTATTATGATTTATCCAAAATTTCAAGTGGATTTAGATGTGAAGCCTTTTCCTGGTATCCCAATGGAGATAAGAGTATAATCAAGAAGAGGAGATGCCTGGCATGCATGAGTCATCTTCATAAGAAGAAATGTGAAGTTTCATTCCCCGACTTGTGCTGTGCACTGATCAGTGGATCAATGATGCTTCTCCATCCATTATAGTCCAGAGCCGAACCAGCACTGGGCAGTGTAAATCCATTCACAAAGAATGAAGGTGTCCCTGCCACCCCTCTCGAACATCCATACTGCATGGAAAAGTTTGTGTGAATAAAGGAGAAGAAAATGAAGAAGGAACAATAAGCCCAAGATATGAAATAGAAGGCTGTGTGCCACTGAATGGCTGGCTGCATAAATAATCATGTGGCAGCATGATGGGAGACCAAGTAGGCATTGCATATTTATACTATGGTAGGATTCTATAATTTCCATTGATGAGTGACAGTAAAGCTCTCACCTTGAAGGAAACCCTAGTTGCAAGATCAGTACTTCTGTCATTGAAGCTAGATGCAACTGCAGATAATGAGTCGTCCCCAACAACTTTAGTTACGAACTTCACAATTTGATCCACAACAGAAGCTCTAGACATTTGAATGGTTTGCTGATTGTAAAACTTCTCCTGTTTAACACCCACATCCACCAAACTTAGTTTGGAGGGAATTGAAAGCATCATTAAAAAAAAGTTTGAATGTAATCACAGAAATGTTATCAAACCAATAACTGATTTTTTTGGGCACATAATCAATGGTTTCACAAGGTTCAGTTTCAGAGCAATTTCAATGTTTTTTTTTTTTTCATATTTAGGTAAGTTTATGCTTTCTAAATAATTTCTGATAAATCTGGATCCTTAAAACCTATTTTATCCAAATACTTCCACATGCTTACATTGCCTGTATTGGCATTCTACAAAATCAATACTGACACAAAGATGGGATATGACAGTAATTCTTCAAGAACTCAAGTTTAATGTGTTCCTATTGTACCATTTATTGATCTCCTACCTTGTGGATATTACTTCAGTGGTTAATAATGAAATTTCTTGAATGCAAAATTAAGTTAAATATAAGAGAAACTCCATAAACATTACTAAGTACCATTTAAATTTGCAAGATCTGAATACTGAAAATGATTATCAGCTCAGAAAACTAAAACTTCATTGAGGTATTAGAGAATTGGTTAATGCATATTCATGTCCTGGAAGTTCATGAACCAAGGACTAGTTTTCCCGTATCATACCAGAGTCCATATTGTATACAAATTTGGGAAAGAATATCACATTAGAGTTGGATCACAAGCAATGGAAACCAACGACTACACAAAGGAGTCCAGGTGCAAGTTAAATAGATCTCAGGAACTAGAATCATGGAAAAATGACCCCAAGTGATGTGTAATGGTACAACTAGATTCGAGTAGTTGTTCCCAAATAGTGGGCATAAGAATTCTATAATAGGTTGATTGATAAGAACAAGTTTTTCATGTCATCAAAGGAAGTAACACTCTCAACACACAACTTATTGCACACGTAAAAGGATGCTCTCAGACTGTTTCATTTGGAGATGACATGCACAACAATTATTAAAGACAAGGGCCACCAAAATTTCAAACTAAATTAGTTCTACCACTGCTACCTTTGCTAAATCCAATTCTAATAGGGGACTGCAGGGAGGAGTTCAAAATTTCAAGTGAAATCAAGTCCATTTTCATCCAAGAAAATATTTTGGTATTGAGAAAAAACACTCAGCAGTTGAAAAAAGGGCAACTCTGAAGAGTAGTTGCCTGTTTTGGCTTTGACACATGTCACTTAAAAGAGGTAAGGGGGAGGGTAACTCCTCTCCTCACGTAGGAAGAGGATCAAGAGTTGAAGGAGGGATGATGAAAGGAGTAAATGTGATGAAATGTCCATAAAGGAGAAGGAAGTTATGATTGGAGTGAAATCCTCCTTAGAATTAGTATCTAAAACTGAACCAATTAATAAAGGGAGAAAAGAAGAAATAGGTAAACCAAACAAGAGGGAAGAATAAGAAAGAAAAAGAGGGAGAAAATCCCTTACCAAACAAGGGGAGAGAGAAAAGCAGCAGCCATCACTGATCCTAGATTGACTCCATTACTTAGACTATCCTACACTTTTCCAAACTAACTCGAAGATTAACAATTTAGGATAAGATAAAACCTAGCCTAAATTTAAGCTGGACTTGCTTTATTTCCTCCGGTTAAGAAAAGACTTGTCCTCGAGTACAACCTTACAGATAATGTAGTAAAATAATAACTCCTAAACCTTGGGTAAGAGGAGAAGTTCTGTTCGTACAAAATCTATTTAACAAAAATAAAGATGAGATAGACTCCCACTAAGCTGGAATTCATAAACCCTATCCAACTAAGTAGTTGGGCAGGGGCGCCTTATGTGGTTTTGGGCTTTTCTTTTTTTTTTTTTTTT
>NC_056563.1:26946945-26949978 GCF_013358625.1 Macadamia integrifolia | reverse complement strand
AACATAGATAATCTTTTATTTGGCAGTGTAAAGGATTATAATTCTTGCAATACATGGAATCATTGAATCTTAAATCTTTCTATAATGTTGTTTCTGGTTATACCGTTATAGTTTGTTGCCCATTCTCTAGTAGAATAAATTTTGATCCTATGTAACATATAAAATATCATAGAACTGAATTACTGAAATTCTTCTTTGTTCAATTTAGTTTTAACTATTGGTTTTTTTCCGCTAGTTTATTATGAACAATTGGTCAGTCTTACAATGGAAGCTATTTTATATGTAACTGTTGATTTCTTTAATTGGCTGTTAATTTACTTATGATGTTTATGATGTGTCTATACTAGATATATGGGCTAGACAGCTAGGAGGAAAAACATTAAGGGCATCTTGTTGCCTAGGTGCCCTCCACTGCCTTGGGTCAACTTGGCACCCAGACAACTATGATCCTTCTTAAGTAAATCCTCTGTCTCTTAAATGTATTACCTCTCTTCCTCGTTGTTTTTGCTGAATTCAAAAAGCTTCCAGCCAAGTTCCACAAAAATGTTTGACTAACTTACCCTGACCTCAACCAAACATCAAAAGCTCAGTTATCAGGCTCCCAATCAGCGATCAAGTGGTCTGTGTCATGTTTTAGTAGATTGAGATTTTAATGGACAGCTGAAAATACAAGGAATCTGTGCCATTAAATGATCAACTGGAAAATGATCTGACTGTCACACGTGGCACATATTTGTGCCATTGACATCCAGGAAAACCACTCCTATATAAGAATCTAGAAGTTTTAATGGACAACACATTAAAGTTCCATCTTGATTACTTCATTAAGCCTTTAGTTTTAATGAGTGGCTAAAATACAAGAGAAAATTTCAATACATGGAAGGGAATATAAATGAATTTGAGTCTAAAATTTGACAAGTGACAAATCCAGACCATTCCCTAGATACCAAACAGTCAATCACCATATCATGGCACAACTAGGTGGACCCTTCATTCGGGATAACTTTTACCTTATTTTGTTTAGGACATTAATGCTTTGAATTTCCTCATGATAATTAAAAAAAAAACACATGTTAACTCTCAAGAAAATAAAGAAACATGATCACCAATAAAATTGATGGGTTAGCATCGAAGCATCAAATTGCCAATGGGTTATAAGGTCTAATTAATTATTTTTCGCATTTCATTGCCATTAAAAAAGACTAAAAGAGTAGGTCAATTTAGCCTTAGCCTTAGCTATTTCTTCAAAAAGGAAAAATTTTAAAGTCTCCTTTGGCCTTTGATTTGATTTGTTTTGTTTTATTCAATAAGAAATCTAGAAACACCTGATTGATCTACATCACAAAGTCATCACAGCATAATCCTTATTCAAGGCTGCTTCATAGCTGACACTAATATATCTCACTTGGAGAAGAGCGAAATAATTGATCAAAAACTGAGTCAACACAGAGCATAATCAGCCAATGTAAGATACATATTAGCACAGACAGAAAGGGAAAATTAATTACATAATCATAGAAGAAGCTGGTGAAAAGAATGCCTTATATAAGTGAAGAGAACAAATGGGTACAGTAAATGCAAACCCCCTCACCCTCCTGGCCAAGAACCCTGGTTACAGGGTATGTCCCCTCCCCAAGTCATTATTTTTATTCTGCAAAGCTGCTCCATTGCGACCTAGTGGCCACAGGTTTGAGTGGGGAAACAGCCTCTCCGTGGTAAGGCTGTGTACATTAAGACCTTCCCTAGACCCCACAATGGTGGGAGCCTCATGCACTGGGTTCGCCCTTTAATACCTGCTTTCTTCACATAATCACGTCTATACAATAAGCAGCTTTTTTGCCACATCTTGCTCTTAATTAAGGCACTGGAAATTGCTGAGACCAAAATACTAACCTCACCTCCCACCCCACCCCAAAAAAAAAGAGAATTTCAAATTTGTAAAGAACCAAACCTGATGCTTGAAGAACTGCTCCAACAAGTCGTAAACGGCAGAGGCATTCAGCTTATTCACAATGTGAAGAGCACGGCTAGTAACAAAAGCATTATCATGATAACTGCATTATCCATAAAAGAAATGTATCAGTGCCTTTGGATACCAAATTACTGTACTGTAGAATATCCGATATAAAAACATATTTCGACATAGATAAAGATATCAGAATTTTATTACATCCAATCTGAGGAAATAACAAGAGATCTTAGTTGGAGAAACACCAAAATTTAAAGCAGGCAAACAGACCTGGTCAGTGGATATAAAATATGATATTTGTTTGGATCATCTATCTTCAAATACATGGAACACTGTCAAAAGAAATTCCACCTTCCTTTGGCGGTTGGATGCCTACATGGCTGTGTGTGATTCCACCTGCTCCAACCCACGGTTTCTCAGGTTATCCACCCACTTTCATTGATTCCCACTTCTCTTCACCTATTGAACTGGTTGTTGATTTCTTTTGGCAAGCTTCCAACTAAGAATTTTTTTTATTCTTTTTCTATCTTTTTATGTGTTCTCCACTTTGGACAGCATGAACATATCATGGAGACACTGGGCCAACTGTATAATATTCAGTAAACAATCAGCATACCCCATAATCCCATGGTCTCAAGATGAAGAATGCAGAGACTATAGCTCCCCTGAAGTTACCATACAAATGGACAAGCAGAAAGTAAAGATGGCCTCAGGCGAATGTCAGGTCGTTTAAGAGAGAACTTTGGGCTGTCTGAGAAGGGTATTCCTTTCTATTCTTAATCAACTTAGGGCGCTTGCCAAAATAATAGGAGCAAATCAAATTCAATTGCCACCTCCCAGGGAACTGAATTGGCATTCGCATGGAATCCCATGGGTGCACAACAAAACTACCTTAATTAGCAGTCACTCTATATAAGAGTATAATGTGCATATATTAACAGCCATATGCAAGAGGATGAACTAATATACCAAACCCCATTTAGTTTAAAACCACTGTCCAATAAAACTAAAGAGTTAAATAGTATTCCACTATTCATCAGCTCATGTTTTTGTTTTTTTTTTTT
>NC_056563.1:26934790-26946925 GCF_013358625.1 Macadamia integrifolia | reverse complement strand
TTTTTTTTTTTTTCAGAAGCCGAGGAAGAGGAATCACAAAACAAAATTTTCTCCTCAGCATATAAGATTTGATCAATTATTCGCATAAAGACAGAAATGAGAAGACAACACAAGAAAAAGAGAACAAAAGAAAGCAAAGGAAGAGGTGAATCCGACAGAGGAAAGATTTACTTTTCCACTACTGGGAAGAGAACGAATCAGAACCAAATTTTGGCATAATCACATAATAATCTATTCTTTTTTTTTTTTTTTTTTTTTTGGGGTTCGGTTGGAGGAGGGGTACTCAATTCAATTTCACTACACGCAATAAAATCCAAAGGTGTATTCAAATTAACAAACTTAAGAGTTGATTTCATCTTCCAGATGCACAAAACAATAATGAGAAAAAGCTTAGAAATTATTGTAAATAGGCATTCCAAATTCGAAATAATAATGAAACATAACCAGTATTCTGTCTTTTCCAAAGATCCATGAATCAATTAAGATCATATAGATACTGAGATGAAAAGAAAAAACAAAAACAATTCAATTTCTCATAAAAGCAGACAAAGAAGACATGCAAGGGAGACACTCACGGTAACGAGAAGGGATGAACGACAAGTGAAAGTCGAGGGCCATAGTGGTCGACAACCCGTTTCAACGGAGGCCAAGAGTCCCTAGTATCCGGGCAGACAGGGTCGAAGAACGCTTCGATCATTATAGTATCCGCATGAGGCAGGCTGTTCTTGTACACGAATCCATCAAACTTGGCAGGGATCGAGACCTGCGCGTGGATCATCCATAGGTTGCAAACAGAAAACAAAGCTGAAAGTAATATCAGAAATCCCTGCTTTGGTTTATGAATCGCCATCTCTTCTCTACTGGTCGTCTGCTGCTACTTGGAAGAGCAAACGTGACTCAAAGCAGGTAAGACCGTAAGAGTAAGAGAAAATCGAAATATTCTTTAAAGGCCCAAAAACAAAAAAACCAGAAGTAAGCACTGAAGGATAAGATGCCAACGTTGGGTCGTTCTCAGACAGCAACTATGATGAGCGAGACAGAAGCTTTGGTTTTGAACCTCATTTTCTACAGAATTACGCTCCTACCACGTCAAGAATTAGATGGAAAATAAGAAAGACCAAGGGTCCATCGGTCTCCACCATCCATTTTTTTTCTTGTTTTTTCTTTCTTTTTTTTTGTTCAACTGGAGCCCAATTGCGTAGCTCATCCTATGGCATGTTCTATTCAAACAGATGAACAAAGTGGTGATTGTGACTCGCCCAACTCACCAGCAAATATCGTCTAAGTTCATTTTCGCAAGTTCAGCTAAGCATGTAACGTAAGCAAACTAAAGAATATCTATAATCTGTTGATATTTATGAAGGGGGCACCTCCTCCCCTCTCAAAAAAAAAAAAAAAAAAATATATATATATATATACATATATATATTTCTCATGAAAAGGCTGAAACCTTACTCCTATTGATGATTTCATACGCCTTTTTTTTTTTTGTAATAAAAAAATAAAATGTTTGCCCAAATACCTAATTAAGGTCCAAATTGAGTCGAACCGAATATGAAATCAAATAATATAGAATCAAAACCATAGTAACCATATCATGCCAGTACAATCATATTTGAAAGAAAGACTCTTATTAAATATAAAATGACAAATTTTTCTTTATTGAGGAAAAATGTGATATGCTCTAACTATGTCCGAACAACACTATGTAGAGTAGTTGGTGAGTTAAAAGTTGACGCTCACCAAGATGTCTCGAGTTCAAGCCAATAAGTTATTATCTATTTCTCTTCCACAACTTAAAAAATATATATATATATATATATATGGGTCTAGTCGATCACCCTGGATCGTATGATATAAAAACATACATCTAATCTGTTGATATAGAATAAAATACTTATTGTATTGAATACACATAACATTGAAATTATACACGTATCATACATGTCCCTTCTCTATCTTTCATACTTTCTTTTCTGTTCTACCAAAGAAGGAACTTTCTCTCCCACCTTCATGTGACATCAACTCTGTTCACCGATTTCATCTCTTTAAAAGGATCAATCTTCCAAAAGGTGAACACTCTCTCCTATCTTCTTCGTTCACTCTCTGTTTTTATTTAAAATTTTCTCTCTCATTCCCATCCTCAAAACCCTAGCATTGATCCAACATATTATCTATCTGTGATCGGAACTCTAGTGCTCTGCGCATATGATCGCTTGGAAAAAAAGCTTGGAGAGAGGTGTTTTCTCGTTACTTGTAAGAGGCCAACAAAGGAGGACAACTTAAACAATGATCAGTAACAGGCCTCACTAGAATCCCTATTTCTTGGCTCCCTTATTGGTTCTTTTTTCTCTCCGTTGGCATGCTTATCCTCCGAATTGTCTGACCAAGGTTGAGTAGTGTGATTCCTTACTGCTAAGTTGGACTGATTAGGAGGGAGAGCAACAACTTATTTATTCGTTGGGGGAAAATTAACTAGTCGACGGATTTTTTCTTCTTCTTTTGTTTTTTCAGTTATGAGTTTTGGGAGGATGTAGTGAGATTAGAGATATCTATGGTGGCTATTCTGTAAGGAAAGAACCGACGGCATAAATAATCGATGGCGCAATTACTGCCAACGATATACATGCCAATTAAAAGAGAACAGCATGATATAACTGTGAGAGAGAGAGAAAGAGGGAAAGGTTATCAAAGAAACGAAAAATGATTGCTTCAGGGAGGAAAAATGGGTTTCGCAATCACGAGTTTGGGGATGAAGCGTAGAAAACAAAATAGGGTTTAGCGTATTGGAGTACGGTGTTGAAAGTTGAAACTAACATTCCATCTACATATAAGGAATATGTTAATCCAACGATTCAGATTTAAATATTCCATTCAAAAAGATGGGATCACTCCGACCATGGCCCGATTGGTTGCAAGGGGAATTAAAGGTAAAAGGAGTGAATATTGTAAATTTATAAAAAAGAAATTTTTATAATAAAATTTTTTATTAATAAAATTATTTATAATAATTACCGTATGTGATTATATCACTGACTCAAATTATGTCATATTTGATTATTATATTTACTTTATTTTGCATGCACAAATGATTTATTATGAAATATAAAATAAAAATTACATATTGTTTAAATCTCCTTGCAATCAAACATAGCACATGTGAGAATCTTAGTAGATAAACGAAGCAAATGTAATGAAATTGCAGGGCTTTTGATCAAACTTAGAACTTATTATGGAATTTCGAATGGGCAAACCATCAGGTCTGCTAGAAAAAGAGGTTGCTTCCATTAGGATGGCAGGAGAGGAAGAGAAAGTTCAGGAGAAGGTTAGACGCCATAACAGATGCACTTGTAATTGAAAGAGACTCGTTTTGTTTTTTATTTTGTTTTTGTTTAAAACGATTCTTGGACCAATAGACATCTGATCCAAAAAAAGGTGACCAACTCAAACCGATACAGGCGGATCAGAATTGACTAGGACGGATTTACATCAATTTACAAATCATTTGCCACAGAATGAAGCAAAAGCACTAGAAGCCGCCGTCAGGACTCAGGAGAGAGAAAACAGTGATGGTTGGCCTGGTCTATTCATTGCCTGAACCACTAATGCACCGTTTGAAATTTCGCATCGTTTGTTGATGCGTTTGAGTTTGGACCGGTCCGGGGAAAAGCCTAGATGTTTCGTTGCCGCTGTTCCCGGCCCACCCCATCTCCAAACTCAAAAGAGAAAGAAACCGCTGCATTGGTTTCCTCCACTCCAAAGTTCAAAGGAAGTAGGAACTGCAACTTCAATCCCCAACTTATTCACAGACACCCTATAGTCTTTGAACTCAAGCTTCTGCTACAATGACGGCGATGCTGGTAAAATCTCTCTTTATCTCTCACATTCGCCGTCTCCGATCTTTACTTTAAACCCTAGTCTTCGTTCTAATTTATATTTCTATATGACTGTGCCTGAGATGTGATCCTCTGTGTCTTTCTTTGTATTTATTGATTGAAAAACAGCAACCCCAGATCATTCTGTTAAAGGAAGGTACTGATACGTCTCAAGGCAAGCCACAGCTAGTGAGCAACATCAATGCCTGCACGGTGGTGGCCGATGTCGTGCGTACGACTCTAGGTCCGAGAGGGATGGACAAGTTGATACACGATGATAAGGGCAGAACTACCATCTCTAATGACGGAGCTACCATCATGAAGCTCCTCGACATTGTCCACCCGGCGGCGAAGATTCTTGTTGACATCGCTAAGTCACAGGACTCCGAGGTATCATTATCTGAGGAACTCCTATTTTTTATTTTTTTTACATTTGTTAATGATTACTGAATAGTACACGGGATTGTGAGTAGAGAGTTATTTAGGTTATTAATATTGTGGCCGAAGCCTGATCCATTATAGCAGCTTTAGGGTAGATTGCTCATTTTGTCTTCCTTGAAATATTATCAAGAAGGAAATACCTTTTGTTTCATCTTGGCGTGTTCTGATACGTTTCCACACCCATGTAATTCATTGATAGAAGTCCTAATCTCCCAGGGAGCATAGTAATGCTGGGTAACATTTGAAGAAATGGTTAATGACTTAAAGTTAGGTGTTTACGGATGAAGTTACATTCTGAACTCATTCAAAGCCCTTGTTATTTATGTCAAATGATTGAACATCTTACATTTTCTTTCACTGGCAAACGTTGTGAAAAACACTTTCAATGGTATATCTTTGTATCTTTAGTGCATCCAATGATTATGAGACATTTGCAAAGAAATTGCTTTTAGGCATCTTCAAGTGGTTATATATGACTTGAATAGTGTATTGAACACCTTCAAGGTATAGGTTACATGATTGACCCTCTTACATGTTCTCTAAATAGTAACCATTAAATCTGAGAAATGCCTCCTCAAAGGTGTAGTTTTTAGACTCACGTCTCAAATGATCTATGTATGCAATGTGCACATAGCTGCAATGGATGATTGGCTTCTATCTCTTTATGAGTTGGTTTTCTTAAAAGTTTGGGTCACAAATTGATAACCATGTGGATTTTTTGGTATCATACTAACCTTTTGGAGTTTTTGACCATTTTGTTGTGTGCAGGTTGGTGATGGAACAACCACTGTGGTACTTCTTGCTGGCGAGTTTTTGAAAGAGGCCAAGCCTTTCATTGAGGATGGAGTACACCCTCAGAATCTGATACGGAGTTATCGAACTGCATGCTCTCTTGTATGTTTTCTAGAGTATATTTTCTTTCCTTTTGCTGTGGTGCCGAATTATCTCCATCCTGAACTTTTTAATTTTTGTGTCAGGCAATTAACAAGATAAAGGAACTAGCAGTAAGTATTAAGGGAAAAAGCCTGGAAGAAAAGAAAAGCTTGTTGGCCAAATGTGCTGCGACGACACTCTCCTCAAAGCTCATTGGTGGAGAAAAGGAGTTCTTTGCTTCTATGGTTGTGGATGCTGTCCTTGCTATTGGCAGTGATGATAGACTAAATATGATTGGGATAAAGAAGGTATACAAACCTCAAATATTGTCGAGCTTCACATATACACAGCTAAAATCATTTGTCTTTGAAAAATTACATTTGTGGTTTATTAATCAAACTGTTGTGGCGCAACACAAATTAATCCTTTGTAAGAAGTTTGTCTTATTCTATTATAGTGGCCCAATAAAATCATCAGGTACTTGGACTTGGCTATTTGAAATGTTCCTTCTTCCTTTTCGAGTTCAATTGCTCAAACATATTTAGCGGTGGGTTTGAAATTGTAGCTCATTCCGTTGACATTCTGTATTAAAATCAACTGGCCATCATGGTTATCAAGGCGTTGTCTAGGCGACGACTAGGCGATAAGGCGGTCTAGTAATATTTTGCCTTCCTCCATTGCCTAGGGTCCAATCTTTAGTATTCCCCTTCAAGCTAGAGCATACAAGTCACCCATGCCCAGTTTGGAATAGCCTATCTGGAAAGTAGGACCAAATAGAGGTTTGGTAAACACATCACTAAGCTGATCAGGAGAAGAGACAAATGGAGTACAATCGGTTTGTTCATGACAACATTTCTCAGAAAATGAAAATCTACTTTAATGTGCTTGGTTCTCTCATGAAATACTGGATTACTTGCAATATAGATAGTAGCTTGATTATCACAAAACATCTTCATGGGTTTAAGTGATTGGAAAACCAAACTTTTGAAGTAACAATTTCAACCACATCAACTTGGTTGGACTATGATCCATAGCTCGATACTTAGCCGCAACAACAGACCTAGCCATTGCTGTTTGCATCTTGCTCTTCCAGATGACTAAATTGCCACCAACAAATGTGTAATATCTCGTGGTAGATCTCCTCTCACCATCAACACCAATCTAGTCTAGTCATCATCATAAAATCCTACCAGATCAACTCTTTGATGAGGACGATAAATGGGCCCTTTCCCAGGAGCCCCCTTCAAATACTGTAAGATACAACAAGCTGCCTCTAGTGAATCTTCTTTGGTGATTGCTTGAACTGACTAAAACTGCCAATAGCAAAGGATATGTCCAATCTAGTGACAGTTAGGTAAATAAGATCCCCTACTAGCCTCCTATACTAGTGCTTGTCTTCAAAGTTTTCACCATCACTAGTCCCAAACTTCTGATGTGGAGGCAAGCATACGAACCTCATAAGTGGTCTTACACATATTTTCTTGTGACAGATTTTTACTCTGTAGGACGTCACTGCCTAGAAAATACCCGAGGGCACCCAAGTCTTTCATTTGAAAATGTTGATGAAGATATGATTTCACCTCGTGCAATTTTGGATGCATTGGCTCCATATATAATAATGTCATCTACATAGACAACTAAAACCAACCACCTTAGAGCCATGGCGCCGTACAAACACAAAAATGTTCAGAGTAACTTTGTGAAAACCCACAACGAATAGAAATTGAGCTGAACTTGTTGAACCAAGCTCTAGGTGACTGTTTCAACCCATAGATCCTTGTGTAGCTTGCATACTTTGTTTGATGGGCCACTGACAAAATTTACAATATTTTGTGGAAGTTACTCTTCTAGCTTTTTTATTGTTTGCCATAAATGGAAGGGAAGGGGTGGGGTTTGACAATGTTCTTGGTTGCCTTCACACGTGTGTAAAGTATTACATAACAAGATTTGATTTAGTTTGTTTTGTGCGGTTGCTGTTTGTGTTTTTATATTTTGATTATCTTCCTTTTGCTTGATACACATTTAGTTTGATTGTTTGATGTAATTTGATTGATCTAAGTGCTCATGTTTTTAATACTTGTTTTTTTAAAGCTTATTGAGACTTAAGGTGGTTGTATTTAGTTCTCATTTTTTACCTGAGTCAAGTTTTGGTTTTATAGATGTTTTGCATTCTTTGTTCACCTGGCTGGTTCATTCAATTTGTAGGCAGGCCTACTTATGTGACTATCCTTTTCCCCCTTCTTATAGCTAATGAAATTATAATTGGAGTTTGGTTGGCTTTGAAGTCTTTGAAGCCTAACATTGTAGGAAGTTTGTTTTGTGCTGTAGGTTCCTGGGGGTAATATGCAGGACTCATTTCTTGTAAATGGTGTTGCTTTCAAGAAGACATTTTCTTATGCTGGCTTTGAGCAGCAGCCAAAGAAGTTCAAAAACCCAAAGATTCTGTTATTGAATGTTGAGTTGGAATTGAAATCTGAGAAAGAAAATGCAGAGATCAGGTGGGGGATTTGGAAATTTTTTGGTCTTTTTTTTGGGGGTGGGTGGGATGGGGGATGAAGTTTTGTATTTAATCTTGCTGATTACTACTTTCCTGTTGCAGGCTTTCAGATCCCTCACAGTATCAATCTATTGTAGATGCTGAATGGAATATAATCTATGATAAGTTGGATAAATGTATACAGAGTGGTGCTAAAATTATCCTCTCACGATTGGCAATTGGTGATCTGGCAACACAGGTGTTTTTCTTCTGCTAATTTCCAACATTTATTTTGTTCTCATTTTGGAAACTATATTGAATATAAAATTATTGGATTTAGAATTGGAAAAAGGAAGCAATAAGAACTAGCATCTTTGGTTTGACATGTTATCTTAATTGTAGATTTTACTGTAGTAAATATTTATATTTCCAGAAGGTTCTTTGCATGGCCCAGGTAGGAAGGGGTTTTCTTTGTGGCCCACCTATTTATGTCACATGGAAGGCTAATGTGGCAATTCTGACCTATGGATAGATTGCACATGGTCTGTATTAGTCACGTGTCAATTTTCAGAGCCTGATTCACTCATATGCCTCCCATTTATTGGTCTTGGTAGTCCATACATTAGTTTTCACCCACTTGATAGTCCTGGATTTTCAAATATTTATTTTTCCATGTATTAGAGGGTGGACCTTGGTGCAACGATAAGGTTGCTCCATTGTGACCAAGTGGTCACAGGTTCGAGTCAGGAAACAGCCTCTCTGTGAAGCAGGGGTAAGGCTGCATATGATAGACATTTGAGCTGTACAGGAACCCCTATCTCAGGGGTCATCCAGGAAACCATGTTTTAATTGTTTGTTGGTCATTTATACTGGTAGAAATTAAAGTTGTTAAAGTTTTCCAGTGTGAGTTATCTTTCATGCGTAAAAGAATAGTCTAGTATTAGGTCGTAACTATATGATAAAAAGTTTGTTATTGTGTAAAACCTGGATTATCAAACCATGGGTCCATCATATGCTTGGTTTTTAACAGTATTTTGCAGATCGAGATATTTTCTGTGCTGGTCGTGTAACTGAGGAGGATCTGCAACGGGTTGCTGCGGCGACTGGTGGAACTGTGCAGACGTCTGTCAACAACATTATTAATGAGGTTCACGCCTAATTATCTCTTAGTGTGACATTATCATATCCACAATGAATTCATCTTTCTTGAGCTTTTAACATGACAGCATCTCGTCCTTTTAGCCCTTCCAAAGCCTTAGCAGTTTTACTTCCTCCCTCTTTTAACTTCATTTTAACTGAAATATGTATTGATGGTTTAAAGGTTCTAGGGTCATGTGAGCTCTTTGAGGAAAGACAAGTCGGAAATGAGAGATACAATATCTTTAGTGGGTGTCCATCAGGTCAAACAGCGACAATTGTTCTTCGAGGTGGAGCAGATCAGGTGTGTCATTGCTTAAAGGCACATAACAATTTGTATTTCTATTGTTTATTTGCGGATTATTAAGCCTTTTGCTTATTTTCAGTTCATTGATGAAGCTGAGCGGAGTCTACATGATGCCATTATGATAGTCCGAAGGGCTCTAAAAAACTCTACTGTTGTAGCTGGTGGTGGTGCTATAGATGTATGCTACTAATCCTGAGAAGACTTCATTCCTAACTTTTCTTGAACTCTTGAGACTTAGTCATTTAGCCTATTCTTTTTGTGGCAGATGGAGATTAGTCGGTATTTGAGGCAACATGCACGAACAATAGCTGGGAAGTCACAGCTTTTCATAAACTCCTATGCAAAAGCACTTGAGGTAGGTATTTTGGTGCTATAAGCTCTTTCTATTTCCTCTGATGGGTAATAAATTTGGTCTGGAGGTTTGTCCGAATTTAGTATCTTTGGTTAATTCAGAAGGGTTTTAGTGATGACAGTGTTATTAACTTATTGGGTAGCTAGTTGAGAGATAGACCTTGACACTTGTGAGAATAAATCCAACAACCACCAACATAATTCTGGTTGTAGTGCTTGGGACTGTGGTTAGATTAGCTTGATGCATAATTTTTTTGAGAAAAAAACATATTTATCTTGGTTTATTGATAATTGTGGTTTTGGGAATGTTTTTTTCCTTTATGGTTGCTTGTGCCATAAGCATCTTATGTACATTAAAAAAAAAGAATCTTGTTGAAATAATAAGCCACCAAAAAGAATAGCCTGTGTATATTTTCTCACTCTCCCTCCTACTCCTCCCCCCCTCTCAATTATAATAAAGGATTGTGTTGATGGAAGAGAGGGTTGGGGTAATGACTTTCCCGGAGATAAAAAAGTACTCAACTGAATGTTTTTCCAACTAAATGGGATCGGCTACATGAATCTTGTTTCACCATTCAGCCCTGTTTGAAGCCATATTTATTGCTAAGCCTAAGGCATCCATATCTTTGTTACCACATCTTCCAAGGTAATTTTTGGCCTACCCATAGCTATTTTAGCTCCCTCTTATATGCAAACTATCCCTTCTTATCAGTACATCCAATTGAAAGCTTTAAATTGTAAACAAAACACACACCTAAAATGGTAGTTTGGATTTGTACCCTATGTTGGTAGCGTACACCGTACCTTGTTGTATACTTTCTCAAATATAGCAAATTCTACACATAAATTTATGAGTAAAACACAATATTCAATGAAAGCAACTAAATGTGATTAGAAATGGAGAAAAACCAATTAATATTACACAATGTCAAAGTGCCACAAGCATGGCTTGAGGTCTCGGTTTCACCCATGGTTTCACCCATACCAAAAATTGATATCTGGCGAGATCTTAGGATCTCGGAAAAACTATGTATTTTTGAACATGATAACTCGGGAAAATTTAGGGATGGGCTTCGATGGCCATATGGCCAAGTTAGCCTATGAAACTTGTCATCTAGCCCATTTTTGGCCTTCCAAACATAGTGGAAACATTTGACTTTTAAAAATCAAACCTAAAATGGTACTTTGACTTTGTACCCTAGGCTGATAGTCTATGGCATAGGTCTACCTTAGGCTATTCCACACAACATCTAGTACTTTTGGAACACATATAATTCAAGTAAAAGTGTAAATAAATAAGCATAATGAATTAAAAGCTATCTCAAATTGTTGATTTTCAATCCAAGTGTTGAAGTTGATAAATCTCTACTTTAGAGGCGAGATTTGGCAAATAGAAGCACCAAAACACAAAGTCTTGTGGGTTTTTTTTTTTCACAGCAGGGCAAGACAGGTGAGAAAGGCGAGATCTAGCTAGAAAGGCAAGAAATATCATCGAAATGGGGTTCAAAAAATAATGTGACTTGGTCAAGTCTTGTCGAAACCGAGAAATGAACTGAAATCTTGGCAAG
The DNA here is from genome assembly GCF_013358625.1 of Macadamia integrifolia. Lineage (NCBI taxonomy): Eukaryota > Viridiplantae > Streptophyta > Magnoliopsida > Proteales > Proteaceae > Macadamia > Macadamia integrifolia. Next base: position 26,935,897 of record NC_056563.1, on the reverse strand, counting down.
ACATCAAGATTTCGAGCGAGATATTGTCATTTTCCAAAATATGAGATTTTAGTGAGATCTCGAACTATGGTCGTAAGTAGTCAAGTACAATTGACCAAGGTTAAAAAACACACATACAAAACCGTTCCTCCAACTCTATGCCAGTACGAAAAAGGGTATACCTTTCAAGTTTGAATTTTACTCAAATCTTGCTTAAATGCGGAAAATCGTCACTATTGATGCGTTGTAGTAGTCCCCAACACTTTGTTCCACCAAGAAATGTAGGTGATTTGGCAAAAAATCCAAAATCTTTTTTTTAAATGAAAAATTTCCCTTTTGACATGTAAAACCAGTCAAAACTCATGAAATGGGTCGTAATTATATTTTGTGAGATCTCAGTTGTTTTGACTGAGATTTTAAACTATGCAAAGGAATCTTTCAACTTCTCAACTATCAGGACCATCACGAAGTTACCACTGGTTTGTTCATTTTTAATTTATCTCTTCCGGATGTGCTAGTCATCCACCTTAACAATCTCACATTCTCACCTCAGCCACACTTATCACACGATGGTATTCTTAGATCCAAATTTGTTTTTAGCCGACTCAACAGTTGAGACTAGCATGCCTCTGGATGCCCTAAAAGCTCTTTTGCGCACGAGCTACGTGTGTGTTGGGCAAGGATTAAAGTATCGGTATCGATCGCCGTATCGATCGGCCAAAATTAAGATACGTATCGGAGGGTATCGTATCATTTCAGAGATACACTAAGATACGCTAAAGATACACACATAAATGGATAGGAAACATTTTTTTAAACACTTTTGCATAAAGAATTTGTTAAAAAAAGCTATTGATAACATGTATTATGCATAAACACTAAATTGAGGGTATCGTACTAAGAATTCAAGGTCTGTAGTTGTCCCATAAATGTAAAATTCTTGTTCTCAACCTTGATTTCCACTTTAGTTAGAGAGAAATATGGCTGACAGCAACTTTGGAACAAAAACCCTTCAAAAAATCGTTTTTTCTGAAAAATTACCCATATTGGCCATTATATGACCGTAGCGCCGATACGTATCGATACTCACCGATACGTACCGATATATATATCGATACTCACCGATAC
>NC_056563.1:26862979-26934690 GCF_013358625.1 Macadamia integrifolia | reverse complement strand
TACCAAGAATTGAATTCCTTACATGAACACCAGTTCATCAAAAACAAAAATTCTATACAAGAAAAAGGAACCTCGCCAATTTCTCTGAAAACCCATCATAAGAAGAAAGGAAAAAAACCCCACCTTGACCAGTTTAGTGACCCAAAATCCTGAAACCAAACTTCAAAAGACCTCACAACAAGATCCTTCGATCAAAGGAGCTGCAGATCTGATCGGATTCGATCAACGCCGTGTCTGATCAAAGCTTTCTGAAAATGTTGATGAGAGCGGAGAACGCCACCACTGAAATCTGATCTGCCGAGAACAAAAGAACGATAAGACTTCCGATCGCGCAGAGAAAGCGAAGTCGAACGAAGGGGTGGGAGTTGTCAGAGTTAGCCCTTTTGGGCCTATCTTTTTCCTATCTTTTTGGTCCTTTAACATGTGGCCTTTGGCAAATATGGCCCATCCATGGATGTTTTTTGGCCCCCTCTCCTGGGCTTCGTAAAACTGCAGGATAATGGAATGACCCATCCATTCAGTAAATTCCATCCTCTTGCCCAAAAAAAAAAAAAAAATATATATATATATATATATATATATAAAATAAATTCCAGCCACTAAAAACTGAAAAGACATAAAAATGTTAAGGGAGAAAAAACCCTACTAGTCTGGTGTGTAGGCAATACCACCACGTGGCACCAATGGGAGGGTGTGTAGGAGTATCTTCAGCACATGAGGAGTAGCATGGTATTTTTGCGCTTGATTGTGACTGGAATAGGTAATACTAGACTGACAAAATTCTTTCTCCCATATGTCAAATTTATGCTAAAAAAAATGTGAGGGCAAAAGAATCCTATTGGTCTAGCATAGGAAACGCCAGATGTACGGACCAATGGGAAGGTGTGTGGGTGCATCTTTAACGCACAGTAGAGAGAGCGGCACGGTCATTTCATGTTTGTTGTGTCTAGGCGCTTCCTACTTCAAATCAGTAAAGTTCTTTTTCCCAAAATATAAATATGTCAAAATAAAATGTTAAGTGAAATAAAGAAGGGATGAAAGATTGTTTCTTCTTCAAAAGCATCATCCACATGTTATGTGATAAAGAGAGTAGTAGCATGGTCATTTCATGCCTACTATGTCTGGGCACTTCCTACTCCAGATCAGTAAGGTTATTTTTTCCAAAATATAAATATGTCAAAAGACAATTGATTAGACCATATTTTATACATCCATGACCATTTTAATTGAGCATTTTGATTCTAGATTGATGATAAAAGTGACTAAATAATGTGATTTTCTCACATTTGCAGGCTATAGAATCATGTGCATAAAATATGCTAAATGGGAGGATCCAATGCAATCGAAACACCGGTGGATCGATTCACATGTGACAAGGGCAAGATGGAAAGAAATTTCACTGTAATCGAGAGCAAATGAGGAATTTCACCTCAATTTAGAAGTTTGAACAAGAGATTGAGCAACAAAGAAGAATCAGACACAGGAAGACTTGCACAAGTTTTTGACGCCGTCGTCGGGGAGGCGATGCCTTCTTGTTCAGTTTTAGACTGATTCAAAGTGTCTTTATTTTCTATTTTAGTTTACGTAAAAATAAAAATAAAAAATAAAAAATAAAAAAGAGTTTAGAATTAGGATTCATCTTTGTGTTGTGCGGTGCATAAGTGTTAGGTCCAGAAACTCTAAAGGTCATTTAGAGCATATAAACTTACACAACATGGCTGAGGAAATACCCAAAACCCTTAAGGACAGATTCTACCCTGCCTGGGCAGCACAACCTTCATATATTCGTTTGTTAGCTGCCCAAGTTACTAACTATGAGCTTAAATCTCAATTCATTAACATGTTACCTCATTTTCACGGTCTTCCCATCTGAAGATGTCACCTTTTCCTTGGGGAATTTGAGGAAGTGTGTATCCTCATAAAGATGCAGCAATTAATAGATGATGCTGTTAAACTGGGATTTATCACTCTCTTGCTCAAAGATGGAGCGAAGAAATGGCTATATGGGCTGCCTACTGATTCCATTACCACTTGGGAAAAATTCACAGTGGAATTTTTTAAGAAATATTTTCCCTTGCACAAAACTAATAAGATTAGGAATGATATTCTTCAATTTAGGCAAAAACCCAGTGAATCATTTTCCAAGCTCATGGAAATATTAAAAGACCTTCTCCAAGAGTGCCCTCACCATAGACTTGACACATGGCATTTGTGCCAAATCATATATAAGGGAATTGACTACCACACAAAGCAGATGTTGGGATCCATGTGGCCTACAGAATTCACTTCATTTACTAATGCCAACATTGCTTGGAACTTTTTAGTCGACCTGACTGAAAAGACTCGTGGGTGAGAATCAACTCAGGAGAGTAAGAGAGCCACTACCAAAGGTTACTTTGCTAAAAGTGTTGTGCCAAAAGAAGCTCATTTAGATAGTCTTCTCAAGAGTCTAGAAGCCATAGTGGTTAAGGGACCATCCCAAGTATGTCAAGTTAATCAGACCATCCGTATGTGCAGTTACTGCCATGCTCCAAACCATGTTATGGAGGAATGCCCTAATCTTTCTAGAGGTAGCAATGGTAGTGAGAATGTGAGTGCAATGTATCTCAATAATCCATATAGTAGCACTTACAGTCCAGGATGGAGGAACCATCCAAACTTCTGTTGGAACCAAGGGAATAACCAAGTTGGACCATCAAATTTCCAGAATCAAAGTCAGTTTGGTCCCCCAAGGTCCAACCCTCCTTCTAATTTTCTTAGGCCACCGACCCCAAATCCTAATTTGCAACCCCTTAGGTTTCCAAAAGTGGGTGAGTCAATTAGGATCAGTTCTTTAGAGAAAAATATGGAACTTCTTATGAGTACCTTCATGACAAGCCAACATAATATGGGGAAGCAAATCTCCCAACTTGCTATGGCTTTACATGAACGGGAAAAAGGGAAGCTGCCAAGTCAACCTGATCCGAATCCCATCAACAAGGACAACCTAATTCACTGAATTCAGTTCAACAAAGTTCACACCAAGGAGAGCCCTCCAATCACTGTAATGCCATCTATGCATTAAGGAGTGGCAATGAGTACACTCGGGATGATATACCTGATTCATCTGAGAATCTTGAGAACCTTTCTGTTAAGGTAGTACTCCATCTCCTTTCCCAGGTTTGTTTGAGGAATCTGGTACTATTACTATTCAGGATGAGCAGCCTGAGCGAGTGTTTGTGCCTACTGCCCCATTCCTAAAGAGATTAGTGAATACCAAGAAAACTCCTTCCATTGATAAAATCCTTAATGTTTTCAAGAGTGCGCAGGTCAACATTCCTCTATTGGATGCAATCTCACAGATCCCTACTTATGCTAAAGTCCTCAAAGACTTATGCACTCAAAAGTGATCCACCAATGTGCCCAAGAAAGTCTTTTTAGCTGCAAATATTAGATCCATTCTGTCTCATCAGATGGTACCTAAATATAAGGACCTTGGTTGCCCTACTATATCTTGTGTTATTAGTAACACAAAGATAAACCATGCACTTCTTGATCTTGGAGCAAGTGTTAATCTTTTTCCTTTCTTTGTCTACTAGTAGTTAGGTTTGGGAGAGCTAAAACTGACTAATGTCACACTTCAGTTAGCTGATAGATCGGTCAAGACTTCCAAAGGCATAGTTGATGATGTCTTAGTTAAAGTTGGGGAGTTTTTATTCCCAGTTGATTTCATTATTTTAGACACCCAACTGGTTACCAATATTCGGGACCAAATCCCAATCATTCTTGGTAGACCGTTCTTTGCCACCAGCAATGCCATAATTAATTGCAGGAACGGTATCATGAAACTTTCTTTTGGCAACACTTCTGTGGACTTTAATGTCTTTAAGTTGGGTAAGCAACCAAATCTCTATGAGGAGGAAGTTCATATGCTCCAGGAAATTCCATATTCCATTGAGACATATTTTGATCTTGACTTTGATTCTGAATTTCAAGAGTGTATGGAACTATTGGGTGAATTTGATGAGGGAATTATGTCTAAGGTTTGGAGTCTTCAACCACCTGAAGAGCCCATTGGACTTTTTATCTACCCCAAGCCTTCCATTGTTGAACCCCCTAAGCTTGAGTTGAAGGAGTTACCCTCCAATCTTAAGTATGCTTTCTCAGGTAAGGATTACACTCTTCTAGTCATCATTGTTTCTGATTTGACTTCAAGTCAGGAGGAGGAGTTGATCGAGCTTCTAAAGGAAAATAAGGAAGACATAGGATGGACTGTGGCTGACATCAAAGGACTTAGTCCTTCTATTGTTCAACATTATATTTGTAGAGCCCTGCTCTTTAAACCCGATTTATTGATCGATTGGTTCGGTTTGGTCTTGCAAGGCCTGAACTGAAAAGGGTTGATGTTGGTGCCTTATGGTACTGATGGCAAGGGTGATATCAAATACGGGGTGGCCAGATGAGATTGAGCTGGTACCCGAGATGATCCACACGCCTAAGCCATGCCCTTGCACATATCACAAGGCCATGTATGAATAGAAAAGATACATTGTCGTACTTGAATGGTAAGAACTTGACCCATAACATGTGGCAGGAGTGAAGTACATGTTAAGACTTCGTTTTCCTCCAAAATACAACAAGGTTGGCTTGTTTGGCCAACTGGTGGGTGTCATTGGTAGGTGCAAGACCCACCAGTGTGACCCACCTGTTGGGGTTTTGTGGACCCCAGCATGCCCAACTTGGATGAGCTCGTGCATTTCAACCTCCTCTTCGTAATGAGGTCATGTATGCCCAAAGATGTCGACTACATCGCCCGAAAATGCGATTTAATGTGTTTTGGTCCATAAATGGAAAAAACCAAACAGGCCTTACAAGATATTTATAACACTAGGGTATAAATAGCCTTTATAACTCTCTCTATCTCCCTCATTTATGGTTTTTAGCAAAGTGGGTGAGAGGAGTAAAGAAGAGGGAAAAAGAGGAAAAAGGAGAGATGGAAGGGAAAGGAGGCTCACCCCTTGGATTCTGGAGCCACACCTCGCCTTTTCGTCGCCGAAATAGTGTCCGATGACTTGAGATCTTCATTTTGAGGTAAGTAACACCATGAATCTTGAGGTTTGATGAAAACCTCTTTGTATATGTTTGGTCTAGAGGGTAACAAAGCCATTGTGTGTGACTTTCTTTGAAGTACTTAAGGAGAGGAACAAAGATTAGTGGTTATCGAAGTGGCATTTGAGTTTGGGGAAAAGGGTTTCAAGATTTGGGGTTTTTACAAGCAAAGGTATGATTCTTCCCCCAAATCTTGTATTTGTCTTAGATCTATGATGAAATCCAGTAGATAAAGATTAGAAGGTGTGGGGGATGATGTGGGAATCAACCCATTGGAGTTCCAAGTGTTGGAATGGAAGAAGGAAGAAAAATAGTAAAATCTGAGAAAATCGACGAGTAAGACCGGTGGGTGCCTGACCCTCCAGTGAAGACCTACCAATCACACTTGAGCCCTCGGGTTCTACCCATGGTGTGACCAATGGGTGCCTGACCCACCGGTGTGACCTACTAGTCACTCCTACGCCTCTGATTCTACCAGCGGGTAAGACCGGTGAATTCCTAACCCGCCTGTATGACCCGTCGGTCTTGTAGATTTCACTGGTGGGTTCCCTGACCCACCTGTATGACCTACATATAGCCCAAATGAGTTCTGATTGAATCCAAATTCATCGATAACCTTTCTTACACTATTATTCGCATAGTGACCATATCCTATGTCGTTTATGGTCCCAATTTATACGTATTTCTAAATCCTTTATCTGTGCTAGGATTCAAGAAACTCATCCTCTCACTCTGGATCTTACCCATACCGCGAGTGTCGATTCTTCTATGAAAATAGGTAAGGGGGAGAGTGTCACACCCCGATCTCACAGAATCGGGCCAGTGACCCGGTTAACACCGGTTAACCCAAGCCTGCCAGGATCATCAGATACTGTATTCCACCACAGCATACACACAACTAATATAAGCTCATCAGATCAGCGGAAGACTAAGTTTTACCTGTGAATAATCCCATAATACTTGATACCCGAATTGTGATACAATAATTATATACATGTGGGCCCGAAGGCATGATATTTACACAATAAAAGTACAATTCATATATCAAGTATGTAAAGGAAATCATCAAAATAATCAAAGTACACAGCTCGGCTCGGCAACAAAGGCTAGAGCTCAGCTCGGCATCAAGGCTTGAGCCCAGCTTGGCATCACATAGTAGAGCTCAGCTCGGCCTCTGAAGTGGAGCTCAGCACGGCCTCAGAACTGCGGTCCCGTAGCACAACTCTCACACGAGCAATTAGTGCCGTGCTCTAACTCCTCAGGGGTCCACCAGTCCTCTTCAGGAAACTCAACTGTGGGCCCCACCCCGTGCTCCTCAGATGTATGACCTGTAAAATCATCTAAAAAAAAGGGGTACCCATGGGATGAGCTCACTAGCTCAGTAAGTGGTAAGATGGACCACACAGCAGTCCACACATCAAAACACAATCATATGCACTACATGTCATGCTATATATTTTAAATCACATCCACCTAAGCAACATTACTAAGTCCTTGGTTTTAGTGCTACTACAGCCACAGTGCGCGTATACTCCGGGTACGAGCCACGAACTCCATCCCGCGATACGCCCATAGGGCTGTCGGAGAAGGCCCACCGTGAGTACTCGGAAAAGTAAAGACAATGCCGTCCACCGGCTCTCAACAGAAATGTAAATGACTGAAATTAAAGGTGCTGACTCCAGCAATTTAAAAGCAGTACAATTGGCCCTCTTGAATGTACCACCGGGGTTGCCGACTGTCCTATTGACCCGTCGGGCGTTATGTCTAACCACCACAGTGACCCGACAACCGTGACCACTGCTTCCCCCTAAATGATAACCCAACACCTTAACCCCTGTTGGGAAGGGTCGTAGCACGGGATGGTGAAAATCCTAATACCGCATGCTCCTATATGACAATAGTATGATTGCATAGTGCCACCGCGTCCCATACCACGGGCCACCAATGCACTCGTTTCCAAGCCGACTACGGCATCTAGTCTATCAATGCATCATGCACAATGATGTCCACATTCAACATATAAACATCTCATCCAATTGGCATTTATAAAGTAAACATGGCACACGTGCATAACAATGTGAGGAATGACTAATCTACAATAACATGTTCATTATGGCATGACTAGACTAGATATAATTAAATGAATGTCAAACAATACCTTGAAACAATGCCAAACGTCCTCTCCCCACTTACCTGTAGCGTACAAGGATTCCCGTTCGGTACGGGTGAGATCTGGTGCGAATCGGGTAGGATTTGGTGAACCTAACATAATTGAGCGGGGTTAGTACTTCACCATTTTGGAATCAAAATTAATACGATCCGATAACACAATCATGTTTAAAACGTTAAAAGAAGGTCGCACGTCCGATTTGGGTCCAATCGGACGTAAGAATCACCTTCGGGCCACATGGGTGGGTCAGACAGGTGGGCTGTCTGGCCCACCGGTCCTACCCACCGGTCCAAACCGGTGGGTAGGGGCCCGCCGGTAGGGCCTGTCGGTCTGGCCCGCTGATTGGGCCAGGGGCCCCTGCTAGGACCGGCGGGTAGGGTGGCCCGCCGATTGGGCCTGCCGGTTGTGCCTGAAGGCCCCTGCCCTCTCAGGTGGGTGCCCACAGGCGGGTAGGGGCCCACCAGTTCCACCCACCGGTCTTGGCGGGAAAAACGTTGTTTCTTCCCAACTTCCTCCATTCTTTGGGGATTCAAATGGGGGCTTTTCTCAACCCATTCTTCACACTTTCAAGTCTTATAGGATGGCTCTAACCGAGATCTTGGTTAGATTCAAGTGATGGGAAACCATCTTACCTTCTTTGCCCAAGAACAACTTCAAACCCTCCAAATCACTTCAAACCCACAATGCTTCTTCCACCTTGTCAATACCTGTTCAAATCCTTCAAGATCAACACATAAATCATCTATTAAACCTTAGATTCATCATTTTAAAGGGGATTTACAAGATCTCAAGAAACCCTACTCGAATCAAGGGTTTAAGCTTGGGTATGGTGAATGTTCAAAGAAACCAACTTTGCTTACCTCTAAATGTAGATCTAGAGTTGAAGATCACTCTTCCGGTGCCGGAATGAGAAGATCAAGCTTCGGCGCCACTGAAATCCTTCTCTTCTTCCTCTTCCTTCTCTTCCCTTCTTCTTCTTCTCTTTCTTTTCTCTCTCCTCTTTACTCTTCTCACCAACGTACGGGTGTCATAAATGAAAAGAAAATAAAGTCATAAATGCTATATGTATACTTCCTATATAACTAAATAGTGCACATGGATGGGTCACTCAGGTGGGTGGGTGCACCCACCTGTCCGCCCATCTGAGGGCCAAAACTTGGGATTTTGACAGAGTTCGGGCCTGACGCGAACCCCACCCCTGGCATATGATGTAGTATACGTAAATACCTTAATATACGGCTACAATACCTACTTTATCCGTACATGGCCTTATGGTAGGTGCATGTACATGGCTTGGGCACTCCCGTCTCTTCTGGCACTGGCTTGGACTTGTCGGGCCAATCGGTGTTTAAGGTCACCCTTGCCATCATAGCCCATAAGGAACCCGCTCTAACTCCCTCTGGTTCCGTTCCTGCATGGTTAAACTGGGTCAACCGCGTAATCAGACCAGGTTTAAGAAGTAGGGTATTACATTACCCCCCCTTCTGAAAAATTTCGTCCTCGAAATTTCGTACCTGGTTGATCAAAAAGATGAGGGTACTTAGCTTGCATTTCATCCTCTACCTCCCAAGATGCTTCTTCAAGTGAATGATCAGCCCATCGCACTTTTACATAGGAAATGGAGAGGTTGCGAAGGATTTTCACCTTCCGGTCCAAAATTTTAGCTGGCTGTTCTGTATAGGTCATATCAGCTTCAAGGTATTCTGGCTCCATGGGTAATACATGAGAGGGGTCATGAACGTATCGCTTCAGCATGGATACATGGAATACATTATGAACATCCCCAAGTGAAGGTGGCAGAGCAAGCATGTAGGCTACTGAGCCAACCCGGGCTAAGATCTCAAATGGTCCAATGTATCTTGGGCTCAACTTCCCCTTTCTGTAAAACCTTTGCAACCCTTTAGTAGGAGAGATCTTGAGAAATACCTTTTCTCCTAGATGAAATTCAATGTCTTTTCTGCGGGTGTCCGCATAGCTCTTTTGACTGGACTGAGCTGCTTCAATCCGTTCTCTAATAACGTCGACTTTGTCACAAGTCATCTGTATCATCTCAAGTCCTAACATTCGACGTTCACCTACCTCGTCCCAATACAAAGGAGTTCTGCACTTTCTGCCATATAACGCCTCATACGGAGCCATCCCAATTGTAGCTTGGTAACTGTTGTTATATGCAAACTCCATAAGAGGTATATATTTTTCCCAACTGCCACTCATCTCCATTGTACATGCCCTGAGCATGTCCTCTAATATCTGTATGGTTCGCTCCGACTGACCATCCGTCTGTGGGTGAAAAGCAGTACTCAAATTCAATTGTGATCCCAAGGCACGCTGTAAGCTTTTCCAAAATTTGGAAGTGACCTTGGGTCCCTATCTGAAACAATGCTCACTGACACTCCATGTAAGTGCACTATGTTGTCCATGTAAAGTTGTGCTAGTTTGGCCATGGAGAACTTGGTCTTGATGGGAATAAAATGAGCAGTCTTGGTAAGCCGATCAACGATCACCCATATCGCGTCCATTCCCTTAGGTGTACATGGTAGTCCGGTGACGAAGTCCATTGTAATCCTCTCCCACTTCCATTCTGGTACTGGGAGTGGCTGAAGAGTACCATAAGGTCGATGCCTCGCAGCTTTTACTTTTTGGCATGTGAGACAAGTCACCACATACAGAGCTATTGTGACTTTCATGCTTGGCCACCAGTAATTTTGTTTGAGGTCTTTGTACATCTTGGTACTTCCTGGGTGAAGTGAGTACTCGGAGCTATGTGCTTCTCGCACTATCTTGTCTTGTATATCCAAATCATCGGGTACACACAATCTATCTCGAAACATCAATGCCCCATCACTGGCTAAAGCAAAATCTGGGTCGTTCATTGTTTGATCTTGAACCTTAACTCTGATCCTCTGCAATTCAGGATCCAAAGGTTGCTTCATTATCACCTCTTGCCTAATTGCCGGATGCACCTGTAGAGCCGTCAAGGATACAGTCAACCATTTAAGGTTTTCTGGTTGAGGTTCAAGCTCTAAGGTTGCCCCTTCATATAAGAGGGTTTCATCCATTAGCATCGCCTCTTGCACGAGTGGTGGGCTGATTGCTAAGTATGAGAGCGACACAGTCTGTGTCTTCCAACTTAATACATCTGCCACTACATTAGCCTTGCCGGGATGATATTGAATGTCGCAGTCATAATCCTTCATGAGTTCAAGCCATCTCTTCTGTCTCATGTTCAGATCCTTCTGGGTGAAGAAGTACTTCAAGCTTTTGTGATCACTGTATATCTCACACTTCTCCCCATACAAATAATGTCGCAAGATCTTAAGGGCAAAAATGACTACAGCTAGTTCCAAGTCATGAGTGGGGTAATTCTTCTCATACTCCTTTAGTTGTCGGGATGCATACGCTATTACCTTACCGCGTTGCATGAGAACACCACCCAAACCAACTTTGGAAGCATCGGTATAGACCGTCATTCCACCTGTGCCTTCAGGAATAGTCAACACAGGGGCCGTCACCAACCTTTCTTTTAATTCCTGGAAGCTCTTCTCACATTCCTCTACCCAGTCGAATTTCACACCCTTTTTAGTCAACTTGGTCATTGGTGCTGAGATCCGAGCAAAATTCTCAATGAAGCGCCGGTAATATCCTGCCAAACCCAAGAAGCTTCTAATTTCGGTGACATTCTTGGGGCTTTCCCATTCCACTACCGCTTTCACCTTATCAGGATCCACTTCGATTCCGGCTTTAAACACTACGTGCCCCAGGAATCCAACTTGTTCAAGCCAGAATTCACACTTGCTGTATTTGGCAAACAACTATTGTTCTCTCAACCTCTGTAACACCATTCTCAAGTGTTGAGTGTGCTCCTCTTCGGTCTTGGAGTAGATTAAGATGTCGTCAATAAAAACAATTACCCATTTATCGAGCACATCCTGAAATACTCGATTCATTAGATCCATGAATGCTGCCGGTGCATTGGTTAACCCGAAAGATAACACTAGGAACTCATAGTGACCATATCGAGTCCTAAATGTTGTTTTGGGTATATCACCGCTCTTTATCTTGAGCTGATAATAGCCAGACCGAAGGTCTATCTTTGAAAATACTCTGGCTCCCTGCAACTGGTCAAATAGATCATCAATACGTGGCAATGGATACCGATTCTTAATGGTTAGCTTATTTAATTCTCGGTAATCGATGCACATACGCAAGCTGCCATCTTTATTCTTGACAAACAGCACTGGGGCACCCCAAGGTGAAACACTTGGGCGAATAAACCCCTTTTCTAGTAATTCCTGCAACTGCATCTGCAACTCCTTCAATTCAGCTGGTGCCATCCTGTATGGAGCCTTAGATACTGGAGCTGCTCCAGGAGTCAAGTCTATGGCAAACTCCAACTCTCTATCAGGTGGTAAATGCATCAGATCATCTGGGAAGACGTCGGGAAACTCTTTAACCACCTTTACCTCTTCTAGAGGTGTAATCCTTGCATCAACATCAAGTACCGATGCTAAGTATCCCTGACATCCACTTTCTAGCAACTTTACCACTTGAAGAGCAGAGACAAGGACTTTCCTCACCCGTTTCATTTTATCTGTTCGGTATACCAACTCTTTCCCTTCGTCATCTGTCACTCTAATCAGCTTTTCAGCGCACATCACATTAGCTCGATGAGCCGACAACCAATCTATACCCAGTATAACATCAAAATTCTGCATATTGAACTTAATGAGTTGTGCCTCAAATTTCTTTCCACTAATTTCCACTGGGCACGACCCATACACTTCCTTCAATTGTATAAATTTACCAGTAGGCATACTAACCATCATTCAGTGATCTAAGATCCTGGGTGACATCCCAAGTTTCTCTGCGAATCTCTTAGATGCGAATGAATGAGTAGCTCCTGAATCGAATAAAACATAGGCTGGTATGCTTGATATGGGTAGGATACCTAGTGTAACAATGCATATAATTTTAGCAGGTCATCAATATTAATCATAATGAATTTCTTAATTTAAAATGTACCTGCTACTACTTCTGTACTGGCCTAAGCTTCCTCGGCTAATAGAGCATACATCCTTCCCTGCGGTTGACTCCCTCGAGCTAAGGGAGGTCGATACGCAGAGGGCTGACTGGAAGGCAAGGCTAGTCTGGCCCGACAGTCTTTTGCATAATGCCCATAAGAATGGCAGTTGAAGCAATGAATCTGAGACGTCGGAACTGGGGCGGGGCCCCTCTGCACTTGACCCGTTGCAGATGGAGGTCGAAGTGGCCTTGGAGCTGTAGGTGTCGCACTAGTGTTCGGGCGAAAAGAGGTGGAACCCGAACCACCAACTGGTCTAGGAGGGTAGCCAGATGGCCTATAGGGCTGCCTATACATAGGCCCATAACTGTATGATCCGCGGTATGCCTTGGAGGAGCTCCCCATGTCCGGAAATGGGTTTGTTCTCTTCCACAGTCCAGGGGTGAGGGATTGTTCTCCCCTTTGCTTATCCTCCATGGTCTTGGCCTTTTGCACAATCTGGCCATATTCGGTCAAATCCAAGACCTCAAGTACAGACCCAATAGATGCTTTTAGGCCTTTTAGGAACCTTGTTGCCTTCTCTTCAGCTGTCCTCATATGCCTTGGGGCAAAATGGAATAAACTCTCCAATTGTTGTTAGTATTCAAGGACAGTCTTACCTCCTTGAGTTAAGGCCATGAACTCCGTCTCCTTGCGGTCTCTGAAACTGCGCAGATAATGGTTGTCCAAGAACAACTCCTTGAACTGCTCCCAAGTGGGTTCTGGATGGGCAGACAACAATATGGGCTTGGAGGCTTGCCACCAAGAATTTACCTCCTTCTTGAGTTGCAACTCAGCACAAATGAGTTTCTGTGCATCCGTGCACTCAAGCACCTCAAATATCTTCTCTAATTCTTGGATCCATTGGTCCGGTTCCAAAGGATCACTCCCCACCTTAGAGAATACAAGTGGTAAGTTCCTCTTGAATGACTCCACTACCTTTGACGTATTATTCGTCGGTGGGAAGTTAGGTGCATAAGCTGGATAGTAAGAGTATGGAGGAGGTATCCCATACTGAGGAACACCAAATGGTGGGATTGGAGGTATACCCCCCACTTGTGGTCCCGTTCCCGACCCTACAAGCGGGTCCTGTGGAGTGAGTACCAGGGGAGGTTGACCCGGTTGAGAAAAGTCCAACTGTTGCTGAATAGCAGTCATAAATGCTTGCTGTTGCTGAAGCATTTGTTGCTGAAAAGCCTGTTGTGACTGCTGAATTATGGTAGCAACATCTTCCGGTGTGATAACCGGTGGAGGGTCCAGGAGTGTAGTCATAGGTGGGTCCCCATGTGCCCCACCTTGACCAAGGGTCTCTGGAGGTGGTGGAGGTGAGGTTTGCCCCATAGAGCGGGACCCCCTGGGATTTTGTGGTCAACCGACCGGACGAGGACCCCGCGAGGTACCTCGGGCATTACTACCGGATCTAGTACGTACCATCGTATCCCTGTACCTGGAACATATCACACACCATATTGGTTAAATACCGTAGAATTGATTTCGGCACACAAATATATGTCATCACATAAGGTATTGTAGTGTTTGATAGTCTGAAATTAACCGTAACTTAATTTCCGAGATACAGGGCCAATGCCCCAACAGGTGTGTCAATGGTCCCACTTGACCATAACACATTAATATAGGAATAATATCAATAATAAGAATCAATATAATCATGCTAGGAGGAGGGGGAAAATTTCTCAAAATTTTCCAAATTTTCACAACCGGTGGGCTGCACCGGCAAGTAGGGGCCCGTCGGTCGAGCCCGTCGGTCCCAGTACCTCAAACCGGCGGGTGGCACCGGCAGGTAGGTTCCCGCCGGTCGGGCCCGCCGGTCGGGCCCGCCGGTCCTGCCCGAGTAAAAACATGAACAGGGCCCTACAGACCCTGTTCTGTCTTGTCTCTTTCCCCAACTTCTTTCTCTTTCTTCCTCTTTTCCTTGGGCGTTTTTGGAGGTCTCCTTGGCGCTTCTACTCGTGAGTCTACTCATCAACTCGGTGCCTTTTTGAGAAGATTCAACTCTCACTTCCAAGTAAGTTTCTTCTCCTCCTTTCTCCGAATTTTCATTTGGGGGTAAAAATGCATGTGTAGATCTTAGTCTAGGCTTTCTTTCCATATTCCTCTCCATAGAATAGTGTTGCCATGTGATTATGATGCTTCTCTTGTGGTCATTTGTAGTTTATTAGGATTTTATCTCCTCATTTGGAGAAAAACCCCAAATCGTGCCCTAGGTTTCCAAATTTGGGGATTTCTTCAATTCTCGCCCCTTTTCTCCAATTGATGATTCCTTTGTGATGTATTTCACTTGATTTGTGCTTAACATGCCATAGATTTCATGAATTGTCCATTATGCTTGGAATCCCCATGTACTCCCATGAAAAACCCCTCTTTTGTATTGGTTTCCTTGGTTTTCATCACGTACTTGTATTCATGGACCTCCACAGCCTATTTGGGTATGTTTTTGGTACTTTCATGATCCCGCTACCAATGCATTTCGTCTTAGTCCTATGATTTCAAGTTGTACTCCATTGTGTTTGAATTTGCGCATTGGGATCGAATCCCCTCATGTTAAATATGCTTCTTGCTATTATTTTACTGTTTTGGCATGTTTCCCCGCTTTGTCACCTACCGTGCATCATATCCATTAGCTCCCTATCATTTCTAGCTTGTCGCCGTTCCCATTTTGCGAGTATTTGGGTTTTGGGTCCCCCCCCTTTTTAATGCTGTCATTTTCCATTCTTTACTTACCCCACTCTCTTTTCTTCTTGCCAGGATGTCATCTCACACCGGCAAGGGACCATCTTCCTCTGGCGTTCGACGTAAGACGACCGCTACTAAGCGGAAGAGTGCGGAAACCAGCTCTTCAGCCCCCCGCACAGGGAGACCCGGACCTGCCCGGTCTGACCCTACAGACTATGATGAGGAGCACTTCCTTAGTGCAGAGGCAGCATCCAACTGACCGATTTTCCTGAAGAGGTCGGTGATGATGGAGAAGACCATGGTAGTCGAGGACTTCCATAAGGCTCAGCTTCAGGAGAGGTTCTCAGCACTGGGCTGGGATTCTATCCTTCACGTAGACCGACCATGCTACGAGCAGCTAGTTCGCCGGTTCTACTGCAACTTGGAGGTGTCTTATCCATACGGGGAGTTCACCATAAGCAGCTTGGTGAAGGGGGTAGACATACAGCTGACGGTGGGTACTTTGGCCAACATCTTGGGCATATCGGCAGCTGGGCACCGATAATACAGTCCTCTCAGGAGTAAGCCTCTGGGACCATTCATGAGCTTGGAGACGTCAGACTTCATCTACGAGACTATCTATGGTAGCAGCACCCGTCCGGAGTCCGAGATGTCCTTCTACCCCGAGGTTCGTTTATTTGCTCGGTTGGTCCAGTTCAACCTGCTCCCCATAGGAGGTCATCGAAACCAGGTGGGTTTCATGGCGGCTTTCATCGTGTTCTGCATCTACACGGCCGCAGAGGGAGGTGTCGAGCACTTGTGCCTCCCGTACATCATTCTCAAGACGATGGAGCACCACACTTCCCACCCTGAGGATGGAGGATTCCCCTATGGTAGGATCCTCACTAGGGTCTTCGAATTCTTCGGGGTGGACCTGAGCGGCGAGGAGGGGAAGACTCCGGCAGGTAGGTTCGACAGGAGTAACCTCCTGAGGATGGGTCTCCATACCCTCATGGATACACCTCCGAGAGCAGGAGCTCAGAGAGGTAGGGGTAGGAGGGCTGCCCCTATGGGGGATGTCCACATGGAGGAGGAGTCCAGCGAGGAGGATGAGGACTACGTTCCTCAAGACGAGGAGGACGATCTGGTGGGTGGTGACATACCTCAGGAGTCGAGAGGCCCCGGTCCTAGTTCCTCCAGAGCTGCAGCCTCACCACATAGAGCCCCACCACCTGCGAGTGGTGCATACGACTTCGAGGGCATGATGTCCACCATGCGGGCCTTGTAGGATGGCCAAGTCTAGCTACTGAGGAGGCTGGACGAGAGTGCCTCTAGGGAGGAACGCATCCTTGAGAGGTAGGCCACTTTGGAGGATTCCTTCCTCAGGCTGGGTCAGGACTTGGACACCACGACCAACGTTATCTCAGCAGATTTTGGTCGACTTCGGAGAGAGGTACGGCTGGTGAACGCGAGGTTTGACTATTACGATCACCGCCTTGACGTCAACTCTAGGCCTCCGGCGAACGTGGTGATCATTGATGACGACGACGATGACCAGTGAGGGCTTAGCTCGCCCACACCAGCCTTTATCCATTTTCCTTCTTGTGGACCTTATTGTATATTTCATTTATTCTCATCCCTTGTATTTGTACTGTAACTGGACTCATTTATGGAATAATATCTTTTGATAGTGATTTTTTGTCTGTGGTGCATTTATTTGTTGAGTTCTTATGTAGTTTGGTTGTGATGGTTCTAGTTGCTTTTATCTTTGTCGTATTGAATATGTTGTTTATCAGGTGTTGTGTGTAAAATTTTTGGAAATCCCATTTTACGCCGTTATGCTGCCGAAATTTCGTCAAACTAGTACGCGATAGGTTATATCACCAACTTAATTATCTTTTATCTACACTCACGTATGCCATGAATGCAATCCCTAAATGCAACTCTTTTTTTTTTATACTTTCTTTCTTTGGATTTTAACTCCTTAAAGCTTTTACATTAACCCAACTCCATTTCCCTATTATAGAGTCTACGGGATTCTAATGGTATACTGTGAGTGGAGCAGAGCATCACGCTCTGATACCACCGTTGTCACACCCCGTTCTCACAGAACTGGGCCAGTGATCGGGTTAACACCGGTTAACCCAAACCTCCTAGGATCATCAGATACTGTATTCCACCACAGCATACACACAACTAATATAAGCTCATCAAATCAGCGGAAGACTAAGTTTAACCTGTGAATAATCCCATAATACTTGATACCCGAATTGTGATACAATAATTATATACATGTGGGCCCGAAGGCATGATATTTACACAATAAAAGTACAATTCATATATCAAGTATGTAAAGGAAATCATCAGAATAATCAAAGTACACAGCTCGGCTCGGCAACAAAGGCTAGAGCTCAGCTCGGCATCAAGGGTTGAGCCCAGCTCGGCATCACATAGTAGAGTTCAGCTCGGCCTCATAAGTGGAGCTCAGCACGGCCTCAGAACTGCGATCCCGCAGCACAACTTTCGCACGAGCAGTCAGTGCCATGCTCTAACTCCTCAGGGGTCCACCAATCCTCTTAAGGAAACTCGACTGTGGGACCCACCCCATGCTCCTCAGATGTATGACCTGCAAAATCATCTAAAAAGGGGGTGTACACGTGGGATGAGCTCACTAGCTCAGTAAGTGATAAGATGGACCACACAGCAGTCCACACATCAAAACACAATCATATGCACTACATGCGATGCAATACATTTTAAATCACATCCACTTAAGCAACATTACTAAGTCTTCGGTTTTAGTGCTACTACAGCCACAGTGCGTGTATACTCCGAGTACGAGCCGCAAACTCCATCCCGCGATACGCCTATAGGGCTGTCGGAGAAGGCCCACCGTGAGTGCTCGAAAAAGTAAAGACAATGTCGTCCACCGGCTCTCAATAGAAATGTAAATGACTGAAATTAAAGGTGCTGACTCCAGCAATTTAAAAGCAGTACGATTGGCCCTCTTGAATGTACCATCGGGGTTGCCGACTGTCCTATTGACCCGCCGGACGTTATGTCTAACCGCCACAGTGACCCGACAACCGCGACCACTGCTTCCCCCTAAATGATAACCCAACACCTCAACCCCTGTTGGGAAGGGTCGTAGCACGGAATGGTGAAAATCCTAATACCGCATGCTTCTATATGACAATAGTATGATTGCATAGTGCCACCGCGTCCCATACCACGGGCCACCAATGCACTCGTTTAGCCGACTACAACATCTAGTCTATCAATGCATCATGCACAATGATGTCCACATTCAACATATAAACATCTCATCCAATTGGCATTTAGAAAGTAAACATGGCACACATGCATAACAATGTGAGGAATGACTAATCTACAATAGCATGTTCATGATGGCATGACTATACTAGATATAATTAAATGAATGTCAAACAATACCTTGAAACAAGGCCAAACATCCTCTCCCCACTTACCTGTAGCGTACAAGGATTCTCGTTCGGTACGGGTGAGATCCGGTGCGAATCGGGTAGGATTTGGTGAACCTAACATAATTGAGCAGGGTTAGTACTTCACCATTTTGGAATCAAAATTAATACGATCCGATAACACAATAATGTTTAGAACGTTAAAAGAAGGTCGCATGTCCAATTTGGGTCCAATCAGACGTAAGAAACACCTTTGGCCACACAGGTGGGTCAGACAGGTGGGATGTCTGGCCCACCGGTCCTACCCATCGGTTTGGACCGACGGGTAGGGGCCCGCCGATAGGGCCCATCGATCTGGCCCGCCGGTTGGGCCAGGGGCCCCTGCTAGGACCGACGGGTAGGGTGGCCCGCCAGTTGGGCCCGTTGGTTGTGCTCGAAGGCCCCTGCCCTCTCAGGTGGGTGCCCACAGGCGGGTAGGGGCCCACCGGTTTCACCCACCGATCTTGGTGGGAAAAACATTGTTTTTCTTCCCAACTTCCTCCATTCTTTGGGGATTCAAATGGGGGCTTTTCTCAACCCATTCTTCACACTTTCAAGTCTTATAGGATAGCTCTAACCTAGATCTAGGTTAGATTCAAGTGATGGGAAACCATCTTACCTTATTTGCCCAAGAACAACTTCAAACCTTCCAAATCACTTCAAACCCTCCATTATTTGGGGATTCAAATGGGGGCTTTTCTCAACCCATTCTTCACACTTTCAAGTCTTATAGGATGACTTTAACCTAGATCTAGGTTAGATTCAAGTGATGGGAAACCATCTTACCTTCTTTGCCCAAGAACAACTTCAAACCCTCCAAATCACTTCAAACCCATAATGCTTCTTCCACCTTGTCAATACCTCTTCAAATCCTACAAGATCAACACATAAATCATCTATTAAACCTTAGATTAATCATTTCAAAGGGGATTTACAAGATCTCAAGAAACCCTACTCGAATCAAGGGTTTAAGCTTGGGTATGGTGAATGTTCAAAGAACCCAACTTTGCTTACCTCTAAATGTAGATCTAGAGTTGAAGATCACTCTCCCGGCGCCGGAAAGGAAAGATCATGCTTCGGCGCCACTGAAATCCTTCTCTTCTTCCTCTTCCTTTTCTTCCCTTCTTCTTCTTCCCTTTCTTTTCTCTCTCCTCTTTACTATTCTCACCAACGTACGGGTGTCATAAATGAAAATAAAATAAAGTCATAAATGCTATATGTATACTTCCTAAATAACTAAATAGTGCACATGGATGGGTCATTCAGGAGGGTGGGTGCACCCACCTGTCCGTCCACCTGAGGGCCAAAACTTGGGATTTTGACAGAGTTCGGGCCTGGCGCGAACCCCACCCCTGGCATACGATGTAGTATACGTATATACCTTAATATACGACTACAATACCTGCTTTATCCGTACATGACCTTATGGTAGGTGCATGTACACGGCTTGGGCACTCCCGTCTCTTCTGGCACTGGCTCGGACTTGTCCGGCCAGCCGGTGTTTAAGGTCACCCTTACCATCATAGCCCATAAGGAACCTGCTCTAACTCCCTCTAGTTCGTTTCCTGCATTGTTAAACCGGATCAACCGCGTAATCAGACCGGATTTAAGAAGTAGGGTATTACAATATAAGTCAGAGAGTAAAAAGATATTGAAAATCTGAATTTGATCTATATATGTATCCATTTAAGGGTATCCAAATCCAGAAATAGAATATCTAGAATTGGTCAAATCCGATCCGTATCCGAATCTATACACGTTTACAAATTTTTTCAAGTCATACAGCAAGAAATGAGGAGCTACGGTTACAGGATGCGTAACTGCGCACCCAGCGTATTTTAAAGAGTAGGCGCGCTTAGGGCGGCCGTTCCCTTTCTATAAATACCCTCGCAGGGCCGTCCTTACATTCGTTTTGTTTCTCAAACTCCATTGGGTTTCTTTCTCTGAGGAAGGAGGATGAGGGAGAGATCTATGTGTTAACTGAAAATGAAAAAGAAAATAAGTTAATAAAAAGTGAAAATAGAATTTAGAACTGATTTGTAGCAGAGAAATAACTGGCAGGCTCTCTTAGTCTCTTTCCTTACCTGAAACCCTAGTTTTGTTTAATTTTACTTTTTTATTTTTATTTTGTGTGAGTTTCTTCTCTGTTGATCTGTTCGCGATGGATACGCGATACCAGTTTTCTCCGGCGGAGGTCAAGAAAGTACGCCGAGTTCAGTTCGGCATACTAAGTCCCGATGAAATTGTAATTTTCCATGACGCTCGCGTTCTCTCTTCCGATTAATTAGTTTTTTAGGGTTTTTCGTTTGGTTTTTGATTCTTGCTTATCGTTTTTGTAATGATGTTTTCATTTTTATGTTTTATTTTTGCAGAGGCAAATGTCAGTGGTGCAGATCGAGCACAGCGAGACGACTGAGAAGGGGAAGCCGAAGCCTGGTGGTTTGAGCGACCCTCGACTCGGTACTATTGACCGGAAGGTGAAGTGCGAGACTTGTAATGCTAACATGGCGGAATGTCCTGGGCATTTTGGGCATCTTGAGCTTGCTAAGCCTATGTTTCATATCGGATTCATGAAGACTGTACTCAGTATCATGCGATGTGTTTGCTTCAATTGTTCTAAAATTCTTATCGACGAGGTATACCATGGCTAGTTATTCTTTCCACGTTTCCTCTAGTTACTGTAAATTTTGATGGATTCTTCACTGTGTTTTGTGCCTGAATTTTCTAGAGGGGTTTATATGCGGATATTCTTCTACAAACTACCTTGTAAGGATGATTTTACATGTTCGATTGAAATCTAATGCCCTACCCTATAAGATATCCTTGAAGCTGTTTATCAAGTCCTTATTGCTTTTTGAAGAAAGCCATGATAGTTGCCCCGGCAATGGCTTAATTCCAATGGAGAAAACAATTGGACACTTCAGTGGATAAAACGGGACAATCATTTACTGGTTCCATTGTTTTGGGTGTAGTTTTCTCCCATTTTTTGCTAACTTCTTACGGTCTGGCATTGGCATTGAATGATGATATGGTATTCACTCTGGTTTATGTGTCTGAGCTCAGTGAGCTGTCTGCTTTCTTCTTAGTGGCAAGGCTTTTGATGTGGGGATCAGCGATGCTTCTCTGTTATATTTCTTAGTTGCCTTCTTAGTTGGAGTCATACCCACGACCGATTCAATGATTGGCAAAAGCAACGAAAGATCTTTAAAAGATGGTTAAAACATTCGTCTGCGACATGCCTTGCTAATTTGTGGACCTAATGCATGGTGCATTAGTGGTTTTATCAGATAATACTACGTGCTTATACTATCAGTGGGTCTACTTCTTGGTTGTGGTAAAATGGGAGTCGGGTAGAAGGAATTCCACGTGTAATACTAAATTACTTCTATGGTGCTGTATTTATGTTGTATATTCAGATAGTTTATTCACAGTGCATATTTGTGAGGAGGAGAAGTGGCTTGTTCTATGATGTTGGCTATGTGAGGACTGCATTGATAGAATGATTCTTAAGTCTTCTTGATGGGTTTCTACTTGCCTGAGGGATTAGGTTCAGAAACTCAGTTAAAAACCAGAGTTGAAGTGAAGAGAAAAAAGGCTCAATTGAAGGGAAATTCAACATCTAGTTATCAGAAACCTTGGTCGAAGGTCTGATTTGTTGAGGGAACTCAAAATATGAGTCTGATTCAATAGTCTGATATGCAGTTATAAGTTGTCCTAGTAGGGATAGGATTTTCTTAAAAACAGAATTCCAACATTGTCTATTGACAGCAGATCTTAATGGGCTCAAAACATCAATCAAAAGTGCTTCGAAACATCAACGACTTCAACTATAATATATGGATACTATTCTGAAACTGAAAATCAATTCTGATCATAAAATAAAGTAGAATTAGAAATCCAACTTTAAGTAGGACTTTATGAAACTAGCCAAAAAAAAAAGAAACTGTGGGGGTGTTTAGAATACTATTCGATTACCAACTATGAAATCAGATTTGGAATCACAGATGGAAATAATGGAGAAATTGAAATTCCAGCAAGTGCAATATTACTGCAGTATCACTTCTATGGGCCAGCCTGTACCCGTTTGGGAGCGCAATAGGATGGCACCAGATATCCGGAGGTGTGGAAAGAGCAGCTGTGAGAAGTGGAAAAGCCATAAAAAAAGGACGATTGTTCGTGGAGGTTTCCATAGAAAGACCCCTTGGTTCTGGCAAACAGATCACAATTACAGGTACCTGGGAGCATACCGATGGAATGATGTCCAAATTTAGATTTGGTCCAGTAAGATATGTAGGGGTTTATGTATTTACTTGGGTTATTCTGGTAAGTTGAATTTTAATTTTATATATGGGAAATTTTAAATTGGGTTAGATACAGTAGGTGATAGAGTTTGTTTTCATTTCTATTTTGGTTTTAGAATACAATTAGGGAACTTCCATTTTTTCCCCCCCCTCTTTGCGACCTAGTGGCCACTAGTTCGAGTCATGAAACAGCCTCTCTGCGAAGAGGGGGTAACACTTTATACATTATGAACCTACCCAGACCCCGCAGTAGAGGGAGTCTCGTGCACTGTGGATGCCTTTTTTTATATCGCCATGTAACCATGGATTCTTAGAATCGAATGAATTGACAAGTTTGAGTGTGCTGTGGTGCTAAAGGCATGGATCTGCTTGCCAAACGTGCTCCCTTTTCGATAGAAGTCCATAATTTGTTCCCCTTCACTTATTAGTCCTAAACTATCCAGCGCAGTTACCAAATTGCCACTACTTCCTTATAATTTGGTTTTAATTGTTTGGGTGAGCCCATAATCAATCCGAATCAGGATTTTGGAACCCTGGATTGCATTGAGTATGCGCAAGATGAGAATAGAAACGAAAACACTGAAACAAGGAATACGCATATACTTGGATTTTTTTTTTTGTTGAATAAAGAAGAAGATAATATAAGAGAAGATACGAATCATGAATCCCACCTGATCTCTAGAGCTGGCATCGCACCAAGCCTTCCTTAGCATCTCAGAACAATTTATTCTAAATCTCACATAACAATGGAGGCAAAAGCAATAACTCATTCATCAAATTCGTGGGTAGAGCTTTATCCCCTTACAAACTATAGAAGAGACAATAACAGAGTCACTCAAAAAAGGAAAGGCTTAAATCAACCCTGAACTGGTAAGGTAACAAAGATTGACTATTAAACTAAAATAATAAAGGATAAAGGAAACTGAGACTTTATGAAAGATTAGTGTGATCTGTTTAACATCTCCCCTCACCCCACCCCCCCCCCCCAAAAAAAAAAAAAAAAAAAAGAAGAAGAAGAAGAAAAGAGAGAATGGTGCTGATATTCTTGCTTATGCTGTGTGTTTAACCCTCTAATCCTGTTCTTACATGGGTGGCTCTTTTCTGATGTTCCTGTTTTTATTATTATTATTATTTTTTTAAATTCTGGGTGTGAGTTTGGTGTTTTTCAATTGACATCTGTTTGTATTTACTCTGAATTGGGTCTTACTTATTGCCAATTAATGCCCTTTAGCAGAACAGGCGGCATGTTATGTTGGTTATAATGTACAATGCTGAACACTATTTTCCATGTGGTAGCTTGATCCCAGCACTACAGTAGTTGGACCAACACGACTTGGTTTGGAAAACCAAGCCCAGACATAACCGGCCAACCCAGGCTTTTGAAACAAGAAGGGTTGGTAGGGTTTATTTGTAATCTTTTTATTTTTTTTATGAGAGATTTGTTTGTAATCTTTATTCTTTTATTTTACCATGTTTTACTTGGTTAGGTTACATAGGTGGTAGATTTCAATTTCATTTTAGTCTTAATATTATATTAGGAGTCTTTGTTTCTTTTCTTTATAAATGCAAGCATATACCCATCGATGGACGGATTTGAATATAGAAGATTATTGAGTTTGTTTAATCTGGGTGTGGCATGTCTTCTGATTGCAAGGTCTCTCTCTCTCTCTCTCTCTCTCTCTCTATATATATATATATATATCCCCTCATTGGACCAAATCCTCATCTCCCTTGGTGAACTTTCTTCTCTCTTCTTCTCCCTTATTCCTCTCCCTCTTCCTTTCTTCTTTTCCTGTTACTGATCTGCCCCTTTTGTCTTTATTCTCTTGTGTTCCATTCTTCATCCACTTTTTCTATTTCATTTCATCTCTCTTCTTTGACAGTAGTCACAGTACTATTAGTTGGAAGATAAAATTCCAGAACTCTGTTAAACCTTCTCAGTTTGTATGTAGATTTGGCGGCTTACTTCCTTTCCCTGAAGAGACCTAATCTCTTGCCCTTTGGCCCCTACAATTTCTTCTGCTGATAGATTCAGATCTGGAATCTCAGATCTTCTTACTGTTACCCCCAGTTTGTGTTTCAGGTTTTTATTGTTAAATTAATAGTTGACTTTGCGAACCAATGGTGATTTAATAGGGTTAGATGTTACGAGCCTATGTTTAAAATCACCTTGGAAGGGGCTTGTATCGAACAAGTTATCCCTATTCAATAAATACTCTTTCCATTTGTGTCCTTAGGCATTTTATTTACCATGTGACCCCTTGAAGAATCTGGTTAATTATGAGATTGACACTCCCATTACATGTTGATCTATTTAGGCACTCGGGTGGGCCCATACAATCCTTAAGGGGGTTTTCGAATCCGGTATTGCATCATGGCTTCTAACAAAATGGATTCTATTTGTCTTTATTTCCCACTCTTGTTTCTGTTACGATTATGTGTTTGGATTTTCTTATGGTGTTCTTTCAGTTCTGAAATCAATATAATTGTTTCTTTCAACTTTCTTTGGTAATGGATTTTCTAGGACGATCACAAGTTTAAGCAAGCTCTTCGAATTAGAAATCCGAAACATAGACTGAAGAAGATTTTGGATGCCAGTAAGAACAAGGCCAAATGTGAAGGTGGTGATGAAATAAACGTTGAAGGTCAAGAGTCTGAAGAACCAGTGAAGAAGAGTCGGGGAGGCTGTGGGGCCCAACAACCAAAGCTCACCATTGAAGGTATGAAAATGATTGCGGAATACAAGGCTCAGAGGAAGAAAAGTGATGACCAGGATCAGCTTCCTGAACCTGTTGAAAGAAAACAGCAGCTTTCTGCAGAAAGGGTAACTCATTCTTCAAATGCATTTTGTTATGCTTCCTCATGTTACCATATTCTTAATCCTTTTTTTTTTTTTTTTTCTTCTGAAGCTCATTCCTGACAATGTTCTGTTGTATGTTCCAGGTTCTAAGTGTTCTAAAGAGGATAAGTGACGAAGATTGTATAAAATTAGGTCTCAATCCTGAATATGCCCGCCCAGATTGGATGATTTTACAAGTCCTTCCAATTCCTCCTCCTCCTGTGAGACCTTCTGTTATGATGGATACTTCTTCAAGGAGTGAGGCAAGCTCCCTTTCTCCCATTTTATGTAAATCTTAAATTCAAAATGTTAGCTTTAGGATCACATAGCATTCCTATGTGATCCTAGTTAATGATCGATGGATGGTATTTAGGTCTTAGACATTATTCAAGATGACAAATGCCAGTTTATTTGTTTTATTTTTTAAGGGAATTTGTGTAATGACATTGTAATATTATTTTGCCTCATAAATCTTGAAATTTTTTTTTCCACTCTTTTTCTTTCCTTGAATCAGGATGATTTGACCCATCAATTAGCAATGATCATTAGACATAATGAGAATCTGAGAAGACAGGAGAGAAATGGAGCTCCTGCACACATCATCTCAGAATTTGCACAATTATTGCAATTTCACATAGCTACATATTTTGATAATGAGCTTCCAGGTCAGCCAAGGGTATGTGTTCTTGTATATGTACTTCCATTAGTTCGTACTTTGTTGACATTTGATTAGGATCATTTGAGAATCTTGGTTATTGTTCAGGCTACACAGCGGTCTGGGAGGCCTATTAAATCAATATGTAGCAGACTTAAGGCCAAGGAAGGTCGGATTAGAGGTAACTTGATGGGAAAACGTGTAGATTTTTCAGCACGTACCGTCATTACACCCGATCCAACCATCAACATTGATGAGCTGGGGGTGCCATGGAGCATTGCTTTAAACTTAACATATCCAGAAACTGTGACTCCGTATAACATTGAAAGGTATGAGGTTTTTAATGCATGTTGTTCAGTAGTTGTACACATAGTTATCAATTCGGCCGAACCGAATTTTTCCGAATTTTATCAAAAAATTCGGACCGAATCCGAATTAAAAATAAAATTCTTTAAAATTCGCGACTTTTTCCAAAATGAATATAAATCGCGAATAATTCGGACCGAATCCGAATTAAACCGAATTATTCGGTCCATTTAAACATTATTAAAAAAAAAAACCAAAAATAAAAAAAAAAAAAAAAAAAAAAACAATTAAAAAAAAAAAAAAAACCCCAATAAGATTTTTTGACCGCTTTTTTGACCGAATCCTTAAATTAATCGTCCGAATTATTCCGAATAATTCTCTGTCCGAATAATTCCCGAATCCGAATTTGCTAACTATGGTTGTACTTGTACATACTTGTCTGCCTATATCTTTTGTTATCAAGTAGTCCTTATACTTGCCAGGTTGAAAGAACTTGTTGAATTTGGGCCTCATCCTCCACCCGGAAAAACCGGTGCCAAGTATATCATTAGAGAAGATGGGCAGAGGCTAGATCTTCGGTACTTGAAGAAAAGTAGTGATCACCATCTGGAGCTTGGTTACAAGGAAAGTTGCTGCTTTTTTGACTTTTGTTCAGAGGTTGTTGATGTTTTCCTGGTTCTTTCATGTTCTTTGAACTTGAAACATCTCTGTTGCAGGTTGAGAGACACCTACAAGATGGAGATTTTGTTCTTTTTAATCGACAACCTAGTCTCCATAAAATGTCTATAATGGGACACAGAATCAAGATTATGCCATACTCAACGTTTCGCTTGAACTTGTCAGTGACCTCCCCATACAATGCTGATTTTGATGGTGATGAAATGAACATGCATGTTCCTCAGTCATTCGAAACAAGGGCAGAAGTCTTGGAGCTCATGATGGTACCTAAATGTATTGTGTCGCCTCAGGCGAATAGGCCTGTTATGGGTATTGTCCAGGATACACTGTTAGGATGCCGTAAGATAACCAAAAGAGACACATTCATTGAGAAGGTGATGACAGCAGCCAGCAGGCAGTTGCACTTTTGCTTCCTTTGCTGTACTATGTATCTTTACCAACCTTCTGAGTCTGATATTTTCTTGGAATTCTGCAGGATGTTTTTATGAATATATTGATGTGGTGGGAGGATTTTGACGGAAAAATACCTGCTCCAGCAATTTTGAAGCCTAGACCTCTTTGGACGGGAAAGCAAGTGTTTAATCTTATCATTCCAAAGCAGATAAATCTCATGAGGACCTCAGCTTGGCACTCGGAGTCTGAAACAGGATTTATAACTCCAGGTGATACACAAGTTAGAATAGAGAAAGGGGAACTTCTGGCAGGCACTCTTTGTAAAAAGACACTTGGAACATCCACTGGAAGTCTTATTCATGTCATCTGGTAAGTGTTTTTATTAGAAGACGACCTGGAAACCATAACGATTGGTACTCTAGCTTTTTTACATATTTATTTCTCTACAGGGAAGAGGTCGGTCCAGACGCAGCCCGCAAATTTTTGGGACATACTCAATGGCTTGTTAACTATTGGCTTCTGCAGAATGCTTTTAGTATTGGAATTGGGGACACAATTGCTGATGCGTCAACCATGGAGAAAATCAATGAAACAATTTCTAAAGCAAAGAATGAAGTGAAAGATCTTATCAGGGCTGCTCAGGAAAAGCAGCTGGAGCCTGAACCTGGTCGAACAATGATGGAATCATTTGAAAACAGAGTAAACCAGGTGTGTGG
Source organism: Macadamia integrifolia (assembly GCF_013358625.1). Taxonomy (NCBI): domain Eukaryota; kingdom Viridiplantae; phylum Streptophyta; class Magnoliopsida; order Proteales; family Proteaceae; genus Macadamia; species Macadamia integrifolia. Next base: position 26,906,333 of record NC_056563.1, on the reverse strand, counting down.
CTGGAAATTAGAAAATGTTGTTTCCCCCATTGGCTACACTACTTTGCTTATTTTTCTGACAAATATGTTGTTTCCAGGTGTTAAACAAAGCTCGTGATGATGCTGGGAGTAGTGCCCAGAAGAGTTTGTCAGAGAGTAACAATCTCAAGGCAATGGTAACTGCTGGGTCAAAGGGTAGTTTCATTAATATCTCCCAAATGACTGCTTGTGTTGGACAACAGAACGTTGAAGGTAAGCGGATCCCATTTGGCTTCATAGATCGAACATTACCCCATTTCACCAAGGATGACTATGGGCCTGAAAGTCGTGGATTTGTGGAAAACTCATATTTGCGTGGGTTGACCCCACAAGAGTTCTTTTTCCATGCTATGGGTGGTAGGGAAGGTTTGATTGATACTGCAGTCAAGACTTCTGAAACTGGGTATATCCAAAGGCGACTTGTGAAGGCTATGGAGGATATAATGGTCAAATATGATGGGACTGTCAGGAACTCATTGGGGGATGTTATTCAGTTTCTTTATGGAGAAGATGGTATGGATGCTGTTTGGATTGAAACACAGAAGTTGGACTCCCTAAAAATGAAGAAATCTGAGTTTAATAAGGTTTTCAGATATGAGATTGATGATGAAAGCTGGAACCCCAGTTATATGTTACCTGAACATGTCGAAGATCTGAAAACCATTCGGGAGTTCCGCAATGTCTTTGATGCAGAAGTTCAGAAATTGGAAGCAGATAGGTACCAGCTTGGCACAGAGATTGCCACCACGGGTGATAACTCCTGGCCTATGCCGGTGAACCTCAAGAGGCTTATATGGAATGCACAGAAGACATTTAAGGTTGACTTGCGAAGGCCATCTGATATGCACCCTATGGAGATTGTGGAGGCTGTTGATAAACTTCAGGAGAGGCTGAAGGTTGTTCCTGGTGATGATTTTCTGAGTATGGAAGCCCAGAAAAATGCCACCCTTTTTTTTAACATCTTGCTGCGCAGTACATTTGCCAGTAAAAGGGTGTTGAAAGAATACAGGCTTACACGTGAAGCATTTGAGTGGGTTATTGGTGAGATAGAATCTCGTTTCTTACAGTCACTAGTTGCCCCAGGAGAAATGATTGGGTGTGTTGCTGCTCAGTCTATTGGTGAGCCTGCTACTCAAATGACTTTGAACACCTTCCATTATGCTGGTGTGAGTGCTAAGAATGTCACTCTGGGTGTACCCAGGCTGAGGGAAATTATTAATGTTGCTAAGAAAATTAAAACTCCTTCATTGTCTGTTTACCTGAAGCCTGAAGTGAACAAGACAAAAGAGAGGGCGAAGAATGTTCAATGTGCTCTGGAATACACCACTCTGCGGAGTGTAACCCAAGCTACTGAAGTTTGGTATGATCCAGACCCAATGAGCACCATAATTGAAGAGGATATTGATTTTGTCAAGTCATACTATGAAATGCCAGATGAAGAGGTTGCCCCAGAGAAAATTTCGCCTTGGCTTCTTCGCATTGAGTTAAATCGTGAGATGATGGTGGATAAAAAGCTGAGTATGGCCGACATAGCAGAGAAGATAAATCTTGAATTTGATGATGATTTAACTTGTATATTTAATGATGACAATGCTGAGAAGCTGATTCTCCGCATCCGTATAATGAATGATGAGGCTCCAAAGGGTGAATTGCAGGATGAATCTGCCGAGGATGATGTTTTCCTTAAAAAGATTGAGAGTAACATGCTGACTGAAATGGCCCTTCGTGGTATCCCAGATATCAATAAAGTTTTTATCAAGTCAGGGAAAGTAAATAAATTTGATGAGAACGAAGGGTTTAAGCCAGAAGTTGAGTGGATGCTGGATACTGAAGGCGTTAATCTTTTAGCTGTTATGTGTCATGAGGATGTTGATGCCACACGGACTACAAGTAACCACTTGATTGAAGTGATTGAAGTTTTGGGAATCGAGGCTGTTCGTCGAGCACTTCTAGACGAGTTACGAGTGGTTATATCTTTTGATGGGTCTTATGTGAATTATAGGCACCTGGCCATCCTCTGTGATACAATGACTTATCGGGGTCACTTGATGGCTATCACCCGTCATGGTATTAACCGGAATGATACTGGACCAATGATGAGATGCTCATTTGAGGAAACCGTGGACATTCTTCTCGATGCGGCTGTTTATGCTGAAACAGATCATCTTAGGGGTGTTACCGAGAATATTATGCTAGGTCAGCTTGCTCCAATCGGCACCGGTGATTGTGCCTTGTATCTGAATGATCAGATGTTGCAGCAAGCCATTGAAATCAATCTCCCTAGTTATATGGAAGGTTTAGATTTTGGCATGACACCTTCCCGTTCACCGATTACTGGAACTCCATATAATGAGGGCATGATGTCTCCAAGCTATTTGCTGAGCCCAAATATTCGTTCTTCGCCTATTTCAGATGCTCAATTTTCTCCTTATGTCGGTGGAATGGCCTTCTCACCTACTTCATCCCCAGGCTACAGTCCATCCTCTCCTGGCTACAGCCCCACCTCTCCTGGCTATAGCCCCACCTCTCCTGGCTACAGCCCCACTTCACCAGGTTACAGCCCCACTTCCCCAACATACAGCCCCAGCTCTCCTGGTTACAGTCCAACCAGTCCTGCATATTCTCCTACAAGTCCATCATATTCCCCTACCTCACCCAGCTATAGTCCGACCTCACCGAGCTATAGCCCGACCTCACCCAGTTACAGCCCGACCTCTCCCAGTTACAGCCCTTCTTCTCCCAGTTACAGCCCTACTTCTCCGGCCTATAGTCCTACTTCTCCAGCTTATAGCCCCACATCTCCTGCATACAGTCCCACCTCGCCATCATACAGCCCGACATCGCCATCGTACAGCCCGACCTCGCCATCTTACAGCCCAACCTCTCCATCATACAGCCCGACCTCTCCATCATACAGTCCGACCTCTCCTGCATATAGCCCAACATCTCCAGGTTACAGTCCGACCTCACCAAGTTACAGTCCGACATCTCCAAGCTACAGTCCTACATCTCCAAGTTACAATCCCCCATCTGCAAAATACAGTCCATCATTGGCGTACTCCCCAAGTAGCCCAAGGCTGTCACCGTCCAGTCCATATAGTCAGTCTTCTCCAAATTACAGGTAAGTTGCAATGTGCTGCCTAATGAAATTTTAAAGCTGTTTTCTGCACGATTTTCTATGGTAGACAGCTTTGTACCATGTTCCGTTGACGAATTAGCTAGATATAAATTCATTCAACTCGATTCAGCTAGTTTTCCTCAGATATTATTATGATTATTTTTTTGGGTTTTACTGATAAACTCTATCTTGGGGTGTTCTTAAACTTCGCCATGAATTTTTTTTTCTATGTATTTACAGTAGCTGCTATAAGTTTGCTCAACTCCTTTTTTTTTTTTGGCAGCCCAACGTCACCATCTTATTCGCCAACTTCTCCATCTTATTCCCCACCAAGCCCCACATACAGTCCTAGCAGGTAAACTTTATGTTCACTGTTTCTAGTCTAGCTTATATTTCATTGGTATGTTAACATTCGTTTTAAGTTTTTGAGTATTTGTAATATCTTTGTTCAGTCCATATTCTGTGAATTTTGTTACATCCTAAGGACTTGAGAATTGTTGCATGCATGGTACGAAAACTTAAAACAAAAAAAAAGGGGGGGGGGTTGGGGAGGCTAAATGCATTAGAAAATATAGGTAAAGTGAGCCTATGTATATAATATTTCCATTGTTGAAACTGAGGAAAGATGCTTCATGGATTATCTGACATCTGTTGTGGCTGATATGAATATTATAACTTTCAATTGTTCTTACTGAGTGCAAATGACATGGAAACATTACAGGATGATTGTGGTGACCTAAGATAATTCATGGCTCTCAGAATAATTCTTGCTTTCCTATCATGCCTTTTGATTCTCTACTTTGCAAGGCAGAACTAGTTTTAGGTTCACAATACGTGTGGGAAACTATGGTTGGTGTAGCTTATAGTTGTTTTATCTGTCAGATGATTTTGGTACTCCAGGGTGGGTTGGTTCCGGTTCTGGATCTTAATAGGTTGCTTCTGGTCCTGTTCTTTGTTTTGGTCCTAATTGAAAACATTAAGCCCATATAGTCCACATTTATTTTTGAGAAAGAAAGCATTTTTTTTTTAAGTGGTACTTTTCCCCCCAGACCCCCCCCCAATCCCCCCAAAAAAACAGAAAAGAAGAAAGTAGATTTGTGCTGGGTATATCTTTGGCATATATGCTGTTATGGGCATGTATTTATTTCTTTGATTGACAATTGCATTTTTCTTACAAACTAATAATTTATATATTGTACCCCTTTGGCAGTCCATACAATTCTGGTGTCACCCCAGACTACAGCCCCAGTTCTCCTCAATACAGGTGGGTGTCTAATTTAGTTTTACTCAGAGATATTTCAGTCAGTAATTTTGGAAGTAGTTGAAACTAGAAGTATCCCAGATTTTATTCTCGTTTTCTTAACTCTGCTGCCATAACTCACTGCAGTCCAAGTGCGGGTTACTCTCCTACTGCGCCAGGCTATTCACCTTCATCTACCAGCCAATACACCCCACAAGGTGACAAAGATGAAGGGAGCACCCGCTGAAGCATACATATTCTGCAGTTGATAGAATGTTGACTCTTGTAGATGGACAAAAATATGCAGGCTTTCAAAACCAATAGAACTGGTCATTTGAGGACCGGAGATTGCATCCCCAGTCTCAAAAAAAGACTAAGGATGGTGGGTAGGAATGGTGGGGAAAACTGATCGGCTGTATCCTTCTATTAAGTTGTTTTTGTTTTGTAACTGAAATTGTGATAGCTTTAGGCCATGGGAAAAAAAAAAAAAAAAAATGGAACTCCGATAGAACTCCATTACGAAGACTATTATGCTGTTGGGAAGCGGCTCTTTTCGAATGTATCATATATTGTTGTCTTCCCATCGATTTTTTTATTTGTGCAAAAAAAAAACCACGTAGTTGGAAATTTAGCAATGATGACTGCTCAATCGTTGTGATCTGAAGATATTGTGTACGGAGAAACCCTGGATTTCTGCACAATTTTGGATCATAGTCGAGAAAGCACCCTAATGGAAATCTGGGGAAGGGGATCTGAGTACCTAATTACTGTTTAATCTGATACTGCTGTCCCACTTTCTGGAATGGTGCTGGTGGTTGAGCCCGACGCCTGGCTGAACTGATTGCTACTCCCAAATGAGAGTGTAATGCTGGTTTCCAGGCAAGAAGATTTGGTAGCTGCAACCTGGAGACTTTTCCTACGGCAGTGGGGGAAAATCCATTTTCGCTGATAATGTCTTCAGCTGCAATTTTATTGAACTTAAAAAGCTATGATCATTCTAAAGACTAACTGTGTGAAAACCAATATATTTGGATCAAATCCGTTAGTGGTGAAGAATGGTTCTATTTGCTTCAATAAGCGGGACTCTTATTACTTTGGGATCATTCACATGAGGGTGTTTATTGTTCTTCATTAGTTTTGATGAAAATTGAATGATTTTTATTTAATATTAGTATGATCTGGTTCATAAAGTTGCGGAGTTAATTTGGGCCGAGCCGATAGGGCTAATTAGGCCAAAAGATTGAATGTCAAGTCATTAGTTTAAAAAAAAAATCTGGAAACTAAAGAGGAAATTGCATGGCCTATGAAGAGAAAAGTAATTTACTAGAACATATATAATGGGATATTTTAAGTTTTGGATTGTCGAAAAAAAAAAATGAAATGACCTTTGGAGAACGAATCTTGCTGGAGTCGGTTTTGGGGTTTTTTTTTCCGATGCAACTCACCGATTTCAAATTAATTAGGTAGGAGTGTAGGACATCCTACTTCCAAACTCCGGTTGAAAATACGCATTTTTTTTTTTCTAATAGGAAACACTCATTTATATAGTGTATTTACGTAAGTACACTTAGATACCTTTTCCAATCAGTTCATTTGACCGGCGTAGCAAGCAAAGCTCTCCTGAGTCCTGACTTCAGCACCGACAGATAAAACCAGAAATTGATTTCTGGTCGGCGGACTAGCATACAAGATATGGTCCTTATCCCTTTCTTGACCAAACACCTCTCTCTCTCTCTCTCTCTCTCTCTCTCTCTCTCTCTGAGTAGATCAGGGGATTAGCTAATACTGTAAATAATTAATTGGATTTTATTATGATCTGTTTGACAAACTAGTCCCTTTCATTACTATATCCAAAGTCTTTCTAATTCTTGAATCCCGATGATGTTATATCTATACTTTTTATAGTTTGTGTGATTCACGAGAGAGAAAAAAGAGAAGAGAAAGAAACAAAAAGCGAAGACCGATCTGATCGATTACTTCCATGGAGAAACCAGCAAGATCAAAGGGGAAAATCTTCTCATTCATACCAGGAGCCACCTCTGTCTCATTCCATAACCCACCCATCAGTCCTGGTCCTGAGAAAAGGCCCGAGAATTGGAACAAGTTCAAGGCCAATCCGGGCAAAGGCTTCTCCGGTCCCATCATATCCATTATCCCAGCCGAGGCTCGCAGGAAATCAAGGAGTGGTAGCTTCGATGTCACAGAACCCACATCCCCGAAGGTCTCTTGTATGGGTCAAATCAAACACAAGCACAAGAAGCTCAAGAACAAGAAGAAGAACACTGTGAAATCCAAGAGTCTGCCTTCTCCTCGGGATTTCTATAAACTTGAATCGTCTCCCGGAGAAGCAAAGAAGAAGCCCTCATCGGCGATCCGTAGAATTTTCGGGATTAGGAGATCTGATCATTCTGATGTTCCTGATAGAGAAGAAGAAGCAGTTCAGGTACAGGGTAAGGCGACTTCTTTGGGTCAGATGAAGCGGTTCACAAGTGGTCGTAATTCTCTGGCCAATTTCGATTGGACGGCACATATGCCGGCGGCTTCAGATGACCGGAATTATCATTCCGACGAGGAGAGAGGTGGTGGAGGAGAGAGTGATGAAGATGGGGTAATAATTCCTCACTCTGCACCCATAATGGTGGTTGGTGGAGGAGTGGCTTTTGGAGGCAAGGAAAGAAGTTAAATCTGTAGAAGAGAAAGAGAACTGAAGAACCATGGCTCCACCTCGGCTTCTGCAATTCACTCTCAAGAAGTGATGAGAGGATCTTTGGATTGTAGTCTTTTTTGTCTTATTTTGCTTAATTTTTTGTTTAAAAAAAATGTAAGATTGAAGAACAAAATAGAAAAGAGTTTTTCTTTGGACAGCAAATAGAAAGACTTCTTTTTCTTTCGGGGATTAATTATGCTTTCTTTTTTATTTTGCTTAAAAAACTGATTAATTATGGGTTGTGTTTTTTGCTTCGAGACAAAGTGTTCCATGATCCATAATCAGGCCACCAATGTTTCCTATTTTAACTATCACTCCTACTTGATTACCATTTTTTTTTTTTTTTTTTTGGGTGGGTATGCTAGAAATGAATTTGCATTGGAGCCTTGAACCTCATTGTTTTGGGTAGTTTTGATACAATTAAACTCAGTCTTATTCCAATTGAATAGACAATCATAGTTGATAATAGCACCCCCGCATCGAAAAGGATTTAAATCTTGAGGAATCAGTGGGGCTGAGTAGTGACACTAGTCACTATCCTTAAGAATGTAGATGTCCTCTATAGTGCAAGTTGGGTTTTTACGAATCAACTTTCAAGATAAAACAATATCATAGGCATTTTCAATAGTCATTGCACTTGCATACTATATACGTCAGAATGAGCTAGGATTGTGGTTAGTCAACAACAAAAGGGAACTCGTGAAGTTTTCTAGATGTCCTTTATTTAGAGGAGAAACACCCTTATGATATACTTGTCTAAAGAGGCCCAAAAGAGGAATTCCCTATCAAAGAGAAACTAAAAACTAATTATTACTAACATCCAATGAAATTTGGACATGATGATGTTAACGATGCATTCACCAAACAACATCTGCGTTGGATAAAACTCATGACATGTCAGACAATATATAAAACATATCGTAGAGTCTTTGATAAAGCTCAACTCTAAGAATTCTATGTTCGACACTTAGATAATAACCATTGGCATCAGTAACACATTGGTCACGAGTTTTGAATCTTAAATATAAAATACTATAATGGCTTTCCTCACCACCTCTTCTATACTCATTTTCGGCATACCACTGTCTCTTTTAGCTCATTCAATCTATAAATAAAATCACTCCTCTCAGCACTCAAAGGCCTCTGTTACACATGTTCATGCTACCTCAAACGATTTTCTTGTATCATGTATCAAGGTTACTCTAAACTAGTTTTAATTTGTTCATTCGTTATTTTATATTTTCTAATTTTATAATTCAACCTCTCAAAATCCTCATTTCAACTATACTAAATTTGTTTATAAGTTATTTCTTCATTGTCAACATTCAGCTCCATGCTATTATCTGATCCAATCTAAAGAACCAATTTGAGGTCCACTAACAAAACTCAATTCAATCACATTGGCTCTAAGACATCTAGTTTTATATTGTAAACAATTCAATAAGGAAAACGCACAAATCCTTGAGAAAAAAAAGCTAATGGCCCAATCCCTAAAAAGTGATGCTAAATTGATGATCTTTGCTCCCTTTTTTTCATTCTATCACCATAAACGATTGTTTTCCTTCAGTTAATGTTTTGAAAATGATAATGTCTAGCGTTCTAGATAGCATGAATACCTCTTGTCCCCATCTACTCAATTGCTTCTCTCAAGTCAAAGCTTCTTTTCTTGTCTTAGGTTTGCTACTATAATTGCAATAGGATCAAGGGCAATTGACTTACCATAGAATTCCTAATTCCTCTCTTTAGAGTGAGGGACTAGAGAGTGATTCTAGGGCTAGGGTGACTTAGGGACGCATGCCTGGGTCCTCTTAACCCTAATATCACTCTGTGATCCCCGGACTCTATGGAGAAGAGTCAGATTAATAGGTTATTTGTATATCAGTGATTACATTAAAATAGAGGAGAAAATATTAACTACCCTTAGGTGGTGAGCCCAACTATAACATGCTGCAGTCTTCGCCCTACAATGGGGAGGAGTGTGGTAACTGATTGGGTGCATTGCACCACTCAAATTGGATTCAGCTCCTCTCCAACCACTGCTACTTCCAATCACATTCCAATCACAAATATGCATGCATCTCAACACCTAAGGATATGCAGTCCCAAACATGCTTGTGTATGATTGAAGAGTGATTAGAACGTCAATCATTGGAGAGGATCAGATCCCTACAAATTAGATAAAATCCATTCATTTATTCATCCATGGTTGGTGGATTGATTGATCAATGGGAGTAGGGGTTAACTACTTACCATCTTGAACGCTCACCCCTCTCCCAAAAATTACATTTTTCCTTTTTTGCGGGACCCACATCCATTTGCCTGCATGTTCTTATTGTGTGTACCCATGTGCAATGAGACTCCATTCATTCCTATCCATTCACGGGTTCAAGGAATCGGGATCGGCCGGTCAATTTGGTTTATTGGGGCAATTTGCAATTTGACTGGCCGGTTCAAAGATATTTTGTCATTTTTAGGTTACTTATGGTTGATTCTTGTCTATTCGGTGCAGAACTAGCTACGATCAGATCCATTGCCGATTCCGATGTGCCTAGTTGATTGATCTAATCTGATTCTGTTTCGAATCAGCTAGAGTCAGCCACGACCTGCAATAACCCTAGTTTTTGGGTTTCGGGATCAAATCCCACTTCATCAAACTCAACAAAGATTAGGATTCTCTCCAATATCCACGGCTCTCCAACGACTCAGCCAAGGGCTGAGAAAGGCTTAGACACACATCCTCAGGTGTTGACAGGTGTTGAGATATGTGATCAAGCCCTCCCAACCCTTGGATGATTATCGAAAGGGGCAATAGAGGATGCAGTTGTTGGAGAGAAGTCTGATCCACCAGCATGGCCCCACTGGGCATGAAAATACTAATTATGGCCCAGCCCACAGGCTGAAAAGCTTAGCCCAGTCTCTGTAACTTTTCCGTGGTCTTCATGTGGGCTCGATCTTGAATCAAGTTAAATCCATTCACTGTGGCATTTATATCGGGAAGGTATTTTGGAGAAAATGCTAAAACCCCCATGAATCGTAGGATGGTCGGTGAACTGTCCCCTACAGGTGAAAGAAATTTTCTTTCAATACCGTGTTTTAACTTTATTTTTATGGTACAAAAAGCTCCGCAAGCAGGCAAAACTAAGAAGCTATACACCAATGAACAAACCTGTAAACCAAAGACCCAAACCTTGCTCTATAATGCACTGCATTATATTAATAAGGACATACAAGTGCAACTTGGGTGAATCCAACTCCAATCTGAACCTGATCCAGTTTAACTAAATTATGTTTACACAGAATGAAATGAAATGAAATGGTGAGTTAATTAGTGAAAGAATGATACTTAATGGAATTCGGATAAAACTCATCCTTAAAAACTAGCCAATAAGGAGAGAGTGCCCACATCGTGCTATTCACATCCGATCTAGGATAATTGCTTTTGCGTTGAACTCCAATCCAATAATGTGCACTTCTATTGTTGAATTGTTTATCTCTGAGATTGAATATATGGTTGAATGTCTGCTTCGGGCCTTCAACATTCTTAGGAAATCGAATAATTGGCATCTATTGCATGATGAGGTTAATGACAATGGTTATTGATTTGTTTTAGTAGTTCAGCTGTTCTTATGGGTATATTCTCATTCTGTATCTGGTTTTTAAAATATAATTTACATTGTGTTTCTTCTTTAAAAAACAAAAAGAAAGAAGGTCAACGGTTGCGCTGCCCTGTTTCTCATCAACCCTTCTTAGACTCCTAATTAGTACAAAGTTGGAGTGTTTATGAACAAAATATCCAATAATTTTGGGAATATGAACCTCAAAATCTAGGCCAGAAAGAAAATGAAGGCAAAATCAGTTCAGTTCAAAGTAATCATTGGGCCAAACCAAGTTCTCATAGTTTATATTGTTGACCATTCTCTAATGTGATTGAACTCATGATTAATGAGTCTATATATATATATATATATATTAGGTGAAGAAAACAGAATTCTGTCTTGAACTCTTATCTATATATTCCAATTTACTTGCCAAAAGAAATCAGAATTCAGTTCTGAATACCAGAGCTTGCAATATATATTATAAATGGTGTCAAGCATATAGTCCCTAGGAAGGTTTAAGTTTTTCTTCTCAACAATCTGGAAGGCAAGGAACATTAAAACTATATGGGCTCCCTGTGATTGTTATTGAGCAAACTTATTTTCTGTTATTAATCAAATATATAGTGGAGATAGAAGGCCATAAACATCTGTAAATATATTGACAACTCCCTCTTACTTATCAATGGTTCTAGATATAATCTTAATGAAGCAACCAAAGATGAAGTTTCTGCAACAAGTGTTATGATTGGGGAGTGTTATGCCTGTTTTGTTTCTGTTGAGAGTTGTAGTGATAGTGAAAAAAGTATACAGATCTGGGTTTTCTGTTCTTGCTATTCTTTGTTTTTCATCTCTCTTTGCTTGCCATGCTCAACATGGTATCAGAACCAATTGTTCCTTGTTTTTTTTCGCCTGGATTATCTTTCCAAGCGTACGGAAACGTCCCATTCCACTTACATGGGAGTGGGATTATTAGGAGTTGTAAAGTTATAGTCTCACAACAATTTTTTCGGCTCCTTGGTGCCTTCATATACTTGTGGAGCTCTCTCCACCTAAACGGGGAGAGAGGGAGAGAGAGAGAGAGAGTAACTTAAGAACAAAATGTATACCACCTTAAAGCATGAGCAACAAACATTAGGACTTTAATCTACAGAAGAATGGAAAAGGGAACAGCTAAACAAGAGGGAAATCTAGCTTTACAAAGTCCAAAGAGATTAAACAAGCATGTTCTGTTTCAACTCTGCACAAGTGTGGAAAACCTAAATGGGGCTCAATGCTCCTCAGGGATGCTCTTCAGAGCAGGCTTCCATGGGCTTCCTTTCTCCTTTACATGTTCCACTCTCCTAAGATGTCTCCTCCTCATGGCCTGCAACCTTTGTTCTAATGACACAGATGCTTGGTGGGTGTTGCTCTCACCACTCCCCATCATTGCCAACATCTGCTTCACTTCTTGTTTCCTCACCATAATCTTCATCCTCACGACCCCGCCTTCATTGCAGCGAGAAACAACGCTTCCACCATGTACTTGAGCTACTTGAGTAATCGACTCCAATATATTATTGCACCTCATTGTCTCTGATTACTAACTCTCAAAAGATGGAAATCTTTCTTTGGAGAAGAAGCCTTTTCTGCTTCTATCAGCCTCAACTCCAAGGCTTATTTGTTTTCTTTGAGCTCCTAAGCAATAGGGACTTGTATATATATATATATATATATATATACAAGTTCATGAACGATGTCCAGAGGATCTAGGGGCGCACACAGACAATCATGTTATTGGCTTTGATTATTTCAAGATGGGTTTTGAGTTAAACAAAGAATACTCATAGATTCTCCATTTTTAATTCCAGGAAGAGTAAAATAACATTCGAATTCATTGGTTTATGACCCAAAATGCCCACAATTCTAGCCTTGCCTTCAGTTGACATCTAAAGCATTTATAAGAGTCAAACAATGTAGTTTTTGGACCTCAATAGATACTGATTCATCTCTGAAACAGAAATCCTTTACTTACAGAATGATATTGCTCTACATGTAGGTGAAGTCGGTGAAGTGTCCTTATAAGACAAATTTTAGTTAGTTAATTAAACATCTCCAAACTCCTCACATGCAAATCCGATTCTTGCGCAGATAATGAAATAAAATGATGTGTTAGTGGTAGAATAATATGTGAATTGTTTATTTCTCAGCTTATCAGATTCAATATGTGGTTGCTTAAGGAAGATGGAATAGTTTGAATTCATTGAATCGGGTATGGAATCGAATTTCCTATGATTGTGCTGCCCGCAATTCGCGATTGTCTGATCTTCTTCTTCTTCTTCTTCTTCTGCTTCTTCTTCTGCTTCTTCTTCTTATCTACCTACTATGGTTCTTGCTTTAGTTATAATTTTCCAGGGAGCTATTTTAGTCCAACCATAGTACTAGACCTTATAAGAAGTTGAAATTGAGTTTTATCTTTTGAGACATTGTACAGGTTTAGTGTTTCTAATTAGTCCTTACTGTAAGATGGATTTCAGGGTTTCAGGGGAATAGAATGCCTAGCTTGGAACATGTATCACAATAAAGGTCTGTAGACCAGGAATCTTGCTCCACTAAACCTGTCATCCGAAGAGGATTTTGGAAGAATGGTTTCACATGTATCACATACTCCTAATAGGTTGCCAACATATTACATTAATTAGACAAATCTAGATTTAAGGATCCCTGCATAACCTAAGGTTCCCAACTATACCCTAAGTCTATAATCACCTGAGGAAAACTTTTGCTTTAAATGAACATAATTACTGTCCATGGTTGTGTTCAATAAAAACTTGAGAAGATAGACATGGGTTGTAGAAAAACGAATTTTTATAACGATGCAGGAAACCAATGGAAGTCTCAAAGAAACAATCACACAATGTAAATATGAAGGCTTACATGATTTGACGAAAATATGATTACAACTGCTCATCCTCACACCTCTTTCAGATTACAGAGAATAACATTCTCTCTTCAAATATACAGTAAAAAGTGACATAGGCATATATATTACATAAATACCCACGTAGTTCTATTATGGAGCTTTAGGACTCAAGTCTTACAATCCTTCAGAATCAATCCACAAATGAAACTGACGGAATACAAGACATCATACCCCAACATGGGCTTCTCCTAACTTGTATCCCAGATCTCCCAATCATCATAGGTGATGAATAGAACTAGTAGTAGAAAATATGGGCTGATGAGCAATTATTAATATGTACCCTTTCACTTTTGAGTCTTTTGAGTTATACAGACAAAGAAACAAAAGAAACTGAAAATTCCAATTTGAAACTCCAGTTTCTATTGCTACTAAGATTCTTAATAAGTGACACGAACTCCCTGGTATCTAAGAATTTCCCCAATAAGCTCACCTCTACCAGAGCCTACGTACCTCCCACAGACCTTACCATCCCTGATGAACAAAAATGTAGGCACCTCAACAACATCCATGTCCTTCAAAAACTGCATGCAGCTATCATTCTCATCACCGTTCATCCTCGCGAACACAACCGTATCAGCCATCTGCCTAGATAGCTTAATCACCGTTGGATACACCTTAACACAGGGCCCACAGTGTTTCAACCCCACATCAAGGACAATCAGCTTATGATCAATCTTATGTTCCCCCATCAATGTCTCAACATCTTCTCTACAATGCAACTGCACCACACCAGAATGGTTATCTCCATAATATAACACATCCCCTACAAGCTGGTCAGGGCCTATGCCTTCTTCTTCATGGATCTTCTCCATACTCTTGTAGAAGCTGAAGTGAGGAACTCTATCAATCTTCTCTCTCTTACAGAGCTCTATAGTCTTCTCAGACTCATCACCCATCACAAGAAGGAATTCAACATCGTTGCAGGTCCTGCTTAGGTCCACCATGAAAGGGTAAATCTTGCTGCTTTTATGGCTATGGCTGGCGGCGTATTCAACCACGACGAGCTTATTTTTCGCCATTTTAAGAGCTTCATCAAACTCTTCGATGCTATGGACCTTCTGTACTCGTTCATCACTCTCTACTTTGGGGGTATCAGAGGCTGTGGTTGCCTTAACAATGAAGTGGTGGTGGGTTTGAGTAGTAAGGGTTGTTTCTAGTCTTTTTAGTGATCTGGGCTTGGGGAAGATAGGGAGAGTGGAGGAACTGAAAGAAAGGTCTGTCTTGGGGAAGGTTGAAAGAGAAGAAGGTAGACTAGACAAGAAGTTTGCTGTTGTAGCCATGGAAGTGTTAAGGTAGGTTTTTGAGGAATTGAAGAGATAGAGGGAGAAAGTAAGGAAGGGTTGGGTGTGAATTGTGATTGGTCTTTGGAGATGAGGGTCCAAAGATCAACAAATGAAGAGGAGAGGGTGAGGGTGGACACTGGATATTATTGTTGTGGAAGAGGATGTCCACTCGTTTGATTTGTGGATAATATTATCCAGATTTGGAGTATTTTGGGTAGATTTTCTACTTATTGCACCTTGGAGGAGGTACTTTGCATATTCTCTTTTTGGGAGGAAATATCATTAAGGCCATGTTTGGTAATCAAGAGAAGGAAAGAAAAGAAGAAAAAAAAGAAGAAAAAAAGAAAAATTTTAAAAATTTTGAATTTGAGTAATGATAGACACATAAAAAATTATTGTGTAATTATATATATATTTTTTTATTTTCTTTTCTTGATTACCAAACACAGCTTAAGGATGTATTTGCTTGGCAATATAAAAAAAAAAAAAGAGAAAAAGAGACCTGAATTCATCTATCCGTTTCTTGCCATCTGAACATAACCCAAGTGTGTGGTGGGGAGATTCAGACTTTGGGCTATTTGGCTTTCTTATATGATTTGACGACAATGGATGATTGGAAATGAAACATATTGGTTGTGGGGCTAGATTCTCTTCTTGACCATGACTTCCTACAACAATCTCTCATTTATCCATTAGGTTTTGATTTCTTAGTTCAAATGATAAGGAAAAACTTCATGATATGGTCTGAGCCGTTCAATTCCTAACTTGATTTTGGATTTACACCTTCATCTCCCAATTTTTTTACTTTTGGATCAAGTTGTCCATGACTCATGGTGAAGAGAGCTTCAGTCACTAGATTTGACTCTATGATGAAATTCATAAATGATATTTAGAACCTTCGTTAGTAGGGACGAGAGTTAACGATGAGACTCATTGTTCTAAGAGTCCAATAGTTTCGAAACTTTTGGAATATGAATAAGGGTGATTAGTTGGAATTGGCTAAGGAAAAGGGAGATCACTCAATAGAGACAGACTCAACCTAGCCAGTTTACACCCTTACTAATTGCAATCACTTGCCTTTAGCAAATTTCGGAAAAAAGCTGAATAATTATTGCAATAATGGTATGTTATTTTTTCCAAATATCACATGATATCTATCTTGCCACGTTGATAAATGATTTGTCTATTTCAACCATTAGATAAGGAGGATATAATCTAGATTATGTTGTTTTATGGTTGTCCTTGTTGGCAACTCGACCACGTGGCGATGATGATGTGGCCAATTTGGGTGATGTAAATGA
Organism: Macadamia integrifolia; assembly: GCF_013358625.1. Lineage (NCBI taxonomy): Eukaryota > Viridiplantae > Streptophyta > Magnoliopsida > Proteales > Proteaceae > Macadamia > Macadamia integrifolia. The sequence continues at coordinate 26,890,108 of NC_056563.1, read as the reverse complement.
AAATGATGACATGACAGTGTCTAGTGTCACCGATGAGATAATAGAACTACTTGATATGCATGGAATGGTTTGAAACATCCTTAGTATGTGGTGCGGGTTTTTGGGTCAAAACTGGCAAAATTGGTTTATTTACAATCGGGGGTATTTTCAGCAGTAAAAATGACATTTTTGAAAGATTGTTTCTTCATAAAAAATATATATTGTAATTTATCTAGTCTAGTGGATCTGATTTTGTCGCATTCCGATACCGTATGAAGAAGTTACGGCATTTGTGGAAGTCGAGGGCAGTTTCAGCATTGAAGATGAATTTTTTAAAGGAAGTGTTCTCCACGTAATAATATGGAAAAAATCCTATCTTTCCAACGGTTCTAATTTCATAGCGTTCCGATTCCATATGAGAAAGATACGTTATTGGAAAGGTCTAGGGGCAATTTTGTCTTTTTATATAAATGAGTCAGATGATTGAGTCTTCTGGAAAGTCGTAGAGCATCTAGTTACGGTTCCAACGCACTTTGTTTCATCTCAAGCGGATATCGTATGAAAAAGTTATAAGTGTTTCCGTAAAGCCGATTTAAAAATTCAAATCAAAAATCCATCAGTTGCTCTCGGTGTTGGGTGGATTATTTGGAATTTATTTTTGAAATTTGAAGGGGTTTTTGTGTAATTTTAAGATTTTGAAGGTCTGAGTTGCAAGGGGTCTTTAAGCACTGAAATATATATGGAGGCAAGGGCTTGATTGTAATAAAGAGGAGTAAAGGGAAGTGAAATAGATGGTCCAGATTCGACCACGTAGGCTTGATGCCCATCCAAAGGCTGTTGAAATTTTGCGCTGACATGGACGAGATAGATGCTTTCTCGTAGGATTTGATTGGTTAGGTACATAATCCTTGATGCACTGGCACTACACTTTATCAAGGTATGTTGTGGTGTTTGATGCGTGCATAGAAAGTATAAAAAAGATTCCGATCTTAAGGATCTCAAGATCTGATTAAAGCTATCATGGAAGATTCGGATCCAATGGTCGATAAACCTTTCACTTTGTGAGTGGGAGACAAGCTCCCTTAAAATCCAGAAAAGCAACCAATCAAAGATCGACAACAAAAAGTGCATGCTGACCGATGACGTCAACATGACGTCAGTAGTTGACTATTTTATTCAAATCTTGTGGTTGAGATTTACTATCCGTTATTTTAATCGGACGGTCTAGATTAAGAGATTCTCCTTGATGAGATCTACGGCCATATTTGCGCCCCTGTTGCGCGTGCCGCCGGTGTAGCCTACGCCACTCCTACGAAGATTTCATTTCAGGCTATCTCATTGCTCCAACTTCAAATGGTCATATCTCCCTCATTTTAACTCGGATTTGGGTGAACCAAGTTGCATTTTCTTTGTTTTTTCAAGCCCTACACCATGGAAGTAAAAAAAAAATGAGTTTTGAGTGAAGGAAGGGTACAGTTTTTGCAAGAGAAGCTTCCCCCTCTTTGTTGGTCCTTGAATGAACATTAATACTTGATGATAAATGTTCTTAAGCCATTAAAGGAGGTAAAAGAGGTGGTTGAGGTGTGTTAATGATACATTAACTCAAAGCCAAGGAGGAAGAGCAGAAAGCAATGATGTGTTTGCTTTGAAGAGCAAGAAGCCAAGGAAAGAGAAGGTGTAAGCACCAAACTTGTCAGTACAAGTTTTCAGTCATCTCAGGCAATCAGTTGTGAGATTCTCTAACCTTTGATTTACATTATATACATGTATATATGTTAGGGTTAGTTTTGAATGAATGTATACATGCTAGGTTAGTTGTGGATGAACTGTAAGCATGCTAGCTAGTTGTGGATGTATATGCTAGGCAAAACTTGACTGTTGGGCATTTATATAAGCCCAATTTAATTGTATTCTTTATTGAGTGCTTAGTGGGTGCTAAGCATTGAGAGTGGGTGCTCCCGTGTAGTGGGTGTTACACATTGTACAAGCACTGCGAGTGTCATCTCAGCTTTGGCTTGAAAAAATTGGGTGTGGATGCTCTCGATTGTGGGTGCAGTCAAAAGTAGTGTATTGAGTAGGTACGAAGCTTTACAGACACTACTCCGGGGATGTAGGCAAATTGCCGAACCTCATAAACACCTGTGTTGTGGGTGCTTGTTGTTTGCATTTTATATTGAAGTGCATGGAATATGGAATGGGTGTGCACACTTAGAAGTGTCTATGAGAGGTTAAGTGTGCATACGACTGTGTGCAAACAGGGACAGGTATATCAGGTTTTTCTTAGCCAAACATAGGATAGGTTTTAAGGGATCAAAATTGGACTCACTAAATCACCCCCCTCTCAGTGACTGCCGAGTTACAACAGATTAACCATGTGTCATTCTCAAAGTCTAATTCAATCAAATAACGGTGTATATCCATGCATATGTACCAATACTCTATACTTTATTGTGCATGCAACTCTAAGTGGAAATAAAAAATTTAAGTTTATAAAAAAATATATAACAATAGATGACTCATATTTATCCTGTGATTTTTTAAAACATTATATTCTATTGTTACATCGATAACTATTCCCACCCCAAAAAAAAATATTAAACGAAAAAGAGGCAATTGTGTAGGACTCACAATTTGCACGCAATATGGGCACATATATAGATCACATGGCTGATCTAAACCATTGGTTCACCTCACGGATTGGCCACATGTCAATTTTAGTGTTTAAATTCAACCATATAGTATTGTATTAAAACTCCCCATTTATTTCCAATTGTCAAACCGTTATATTCATTCCTTGACTATTTCAACCAAGTTTAAACTCTTTTTAACCATCTCTAACAATCCATTTAGGTTAAATTCTTAGAAGTTTGAAGTTACCATGTGGCACCTACAACTTGCCTCCTATTAATAGGCTAACTTAACGTACGTAAGCCATACTTCAGCAACTTCCCAATTTTAGTTAAGAATTATAATACCACTAGAAGAACTTTGTGGTGAATTAGAAGGGAAAAAAAAAGCTGTTGGACCAACACACTATGGTGGGCTTCTAGCCCATGGGCTGTATAAGGATTGCGATTTTTAAGCCCATAATCGGGCCAGATTGGTCTGGGTTGAGCCTTAGTATTGAACCCAACCTATCCCGGCCATGCCATTTGAATGTATGAACCAGTTGTTTCAATCACATCTGGGGTAAGAAAAAAAATTCATAGGCTGCTCTCGGCCCGATTACAGCCTTTATACGAGGACCTTGATACCCGACCTCAAAACTTCAATTCTTTTCCCTTGTGCTTTTCGGCGTAGTTATCGAAAACGACGACCGGCCCCTAGACCAATATGGGCCCAGTGAAGGTGAACATGGATAATAACATGGACTCAAATCCTCTGCAGCTAACAATGAATGACAGTAAAGATCCAACTGCCTATCAGGGTGTGAAGGCCCGCACGACCAGGGGTGCTCATTTCCCCTTTTCTTTTTTTAATTTTAATAATTTGTTGAGAAAACATTATAACGTTATCTCGACATTCTCGGGATAAAACTGCGTAATTTTCAGTTCTCACCATCCATCCTGTTAACTTGCTACATGCGGACGGCCGGATCTCCTGCCCCTCATCTGGCTTTCTCCATCCTACCCCTTGGTCTCCTTCCTCTTCGGCCCCCCATGCGGCAGTGCCTTCTCCAACTTCCTCTCTCTCTCTCCCTCTCTCTCTCACAATCAGGTCGCCCAGCCAAGGCGTACCACCTTTTTCTTAATATTTGTTTCGTTTGGTTTTGACTTTGGAGCACATGGCGAAACGTCGGTGCTCTACGCCAGCTGGCAAATGCTGGAAATATCCCCTGCGTTATAATATACTTCAGATACAATTGGGGGCAAGTGACAGACGTTACATATTTTATATACAAAAAACACACCACCACTTACCGACGAGCCTCGTCGGTGACTCAAGAGTCTCTCCCTCTCTTGTTTTATTTACGAAGGGAAACTGTGGCGCTGTGAGTCCTGTGACTAGTGTCGTGTGTCCCACTCCAACTACAGCTCCACGCCCTACCCCCCTCTTCCCTCTTTGTCTTATTCTGTGTACGTTTAGTGGTCCTCCTACTCCTACTCCTATTCCTATTCCAATAGTTACTGAACCGTATCTTATATTAATCCAGGAGAAGTGTGAACCTAAACCAAAAAAATGCATTCCCTCCTCCCTAGAGATTGGAGAAATACAGGAGGGCAGATATATGGGAAGATCTCACATTGTCTCCTTCCATCCTATAAAAATGGAAAATGAATAAAAAAAATCTATACTTTCACAGTTCGAAGTTCAAAACCTGAATAATGTAACCTAGATTCATGAATCATGTAACCTAGATTCAAACATTCTCAGATTTATTATGTGCTGCTGCAACCTGCAAAGCCCTGTAAAGGGTGTGTGGGTTCAGGATCCTCACTCCTCAAAGAGTTACAGACAGGAAATTTGGGGAAGTCGGCATATAATCCAAAACCAGCTCTCTCAGAAAGCAACGAAAGAGTCAAAAATGGAACTCTTTAGGGTTAATAAAATTAGATTTTTATAAGAACCCTCCTGATTTATCTAAATCCCCTATAGCTGGTTACATCTGTTACAAGTCTACAACCAAACATCACAGATTCACAACTGTACAGCCACAACCGTAGACCAAAATTTATCAAATCAAACTTAAAAACGTTTCAAAATTTTACAATTCCAAAAAAAAAAAAAAAAGTCCCCATCTCCTTCCACAGTTAAGTTCATTTCATTTCAGTTCAATTCTCCGTCCCTCAACCTTCACCACATCCATAACCAGTAGAAAAACAAAAAGAAATCCAACCACAAAATTAATCCAGAAGAAGAAGAAGAAGTACATCAAAGATAATAATGAAATAAATTAACACAAAAAAAAGGGGAAGATGTGGTGGGGGACGAACTAGAAACAGAGTGGTTAAGGGAGCGAGACAGGGCACCGGTACCTCCATCAGTAATAATCCACTTTCGCTAGCAAGATTGGAAATTGCTTGGTTAATCAATAAGCAAAAAAAACCCTAAGAGGACTAGGACTGGGGCTTCCTGCAGAGGATCATGTGCATCGGAGTGAAAATCCCGGTCTCCCCACCTCTGGTCAGGTAATCGGCAGTCTCGAAGAGCATTTCATGGACGTCGACGGTTCCCTTCGGTGCAATCCCAACCCACGACAGCAACGTAACCAAGACGTGGTTCCTCCAGTAAGCGATCCTCCCCATCTTCAACCTCTGCCACCAGGGTTGGGATGGAGGCATGGCCAGATCCTTCTCCCTCACCACCTCGAATCCAACCTTCTTCGCAATTTCCGCAACCTCGTCGTACCTCCTCAACCCAGGCAGCGCATCTCCTCTCTCAATCCCCTGAACGATCTTTACGTGCTCCGGGTCCTCTCCCCTGTACTTGTCAGTGGTAACCCATTCGTATGACACATACATTGATCCTGGTTTCAACACCCTGTAGATCTCCGAGTACACCTCCTCCAGCTTTGGGGCGTGGCAGGTCGCCTCGATCGAGTACGCCCCGTCAAAGCTGTTTTCCGGAAAGGGCATCTCCAGGAAGTTTCCACAAACGACCTCACAGAGAGAATCAAGACCTGCCTTCTTGTTGTGCATCCGGGCGCGCTTCACCTGGTACTCGTTGATGGTGATACCCACCACATTGGCTCGGGAATGGGCGGCGATAGCGCGCATAGGACCACCGACGCCGCATCCGACGTCAAGGATACGATCTCCTGGTTTAACCTCGAGCAGATCAACGGCCATCTCTTCGTGGAGGCAGGTGGCTTCCTTGTGAGATTTCCCAGGGACGGAAGGGGAGAAATGGAAAGACTGTCCCCATCCCCATTCGTAGATGTCCGTCACAAGGTTGTAGAAAGTATCAACGAAGGCTGGAACCTTCTCCGCCGTCTCGATCTCCTTAGGTCGGCGGAAGAAGGTCCAATACTGCTTGTACTTGTCCAGAACCTTCTCCCTAGAGATTGAACCACCGGAAAGATCCACGGCACGCTTCCCCTTCTGCTCGGCTGAGCCCAAGATGCATACGAACCAGTAGAGACCGCCGGCGAGAAGAACCACTGTACAGAACAGTGTCAGAGAATCCATGATTTGATGGAAGCAGAAGAAGAAGAAGAAGAAGAAAGAGAAGAGAAGAGAGAGAGGAAGAGGCGAGATTCTGGTGGAAGAGGAAAGTGTGTTAAATAAAAAGAAAACTAGAGAAGGGGTTGGGGAAACAGAAAATTAGAATTAATTTAATATTAAACCATATCAAGGTGAGTTAGTGGTAATTAACTCTTGTACTTGGGGTTTGACCCACCATTCATCTGGCATGCCAACAGATGGCGTCCATAGCGCATCTAGTGCCTAGTCTTTAGATCATTGTCATATGTGAGAGTCATGTGACTCATGTCTTTACTTTACTCTTTTAAGATAATCAATCAATCAAATAATCAGATTGTGAGATCTAAGGCACACACCCGAACAAATCTAGGCACTACGCAGCAGCTTAGCCACCCATACTGATCACGTATACTTGAATATTTAACGTTATATTTAGGAGGAGGAAGACTGATTAGGCTGTAATTAAGAATTTGAAACCGTGTGGAATTTAAGCTGTAACGGATATCAGTTTTGTTCCGTTAAGTGACAGAGGTGTTGAGGTGTTGAGCTGTAGAGAAGACCTGTCAACATGTGGGGACTGGAATGGGACTAGGTAGGTGGATAAGTACAAACTTGGGTGAGCCATAGCCGTCTGGAGTCTGGACTACTTTATAGAGAGATGCTGATCAAGTGGGACTATGGGAGTATCGGTATCAACTATCAACCACTGGCCCACAGTTGCCTTAAGAGATCTGGTGGTTGGATTAGGACTTCTTTAGTTCTTTCACTACCGTTAAATCGTTGCGCTTCTACTAAAAATTGTTGGTCCCATAGAGAGATAAGGTCATCGTTACTTGATTTAAATGTTTTGTAACACATTCAATCGGAATCTTGATTATCAATGCTAGTACACGGCCGTAAATATGTACGGATTTAATAAGGAAGGAAGAACTAAGAAGAAGATTAATATTAAAAAAATAAAAGAGAGTGGCATAAGAGACAGTCTCTCTTCATTTACCATATACCATAGTTTCAGGTATCGGTATCATATATCCCAAAAAAAAAAAAAAAAAAAGTATTAGTATCATATTTGTTGCATTGTATCGATATTGGTTGACATTGATATTGATATTTGATCCATTTGAATCAATTACTTGTATCATATCAAGGGTATAATAGTACTTTTCTTTTAAAAGCAGGAAAAAAATGACCGAACCCAATCCATATCATCAGGTTGTGCATTAGGACACAATCACACTCCTTTATCAAAAAATAAAAAAATCACATTCCTCCATCCTTTCCAGTGATGATGTGTAATGATCTCATATCAATTATATACCAAACTGATTTTAAATCAATTTCATAAAAGAATTGATGAGAGTTGACATGGTCCTAGATTCAATCATCTTGTAAGTCATTTTATCGGATTGAGATCTTCCAAGTTTGTATCAATGTGATCATGTGATTGTATCATTGTAACTATCTATTTTATTGTACAAGTAAAATTACACTCCTTTCTTTTCGCGGGGGGGGGGGGTGGACATCATGGGTGAATGAGAAAGGTAGTCCTTGTTTCATTTTTCCCACACAGTGTGGATTATTTTTTTATTTTTTTAAGACAGGTATCTAAGTCCACATGCCCATCTTGACCCTACAACCGCATGGATCAAATCATATTGAAGTTGAATGAGAATCATTCATGATACAACTTTCCCCCAAAAATAATACAACAACAACAACAATCATTAACTTATCCCAACTGAATGGGGTCGGCTACATTGATATAATAAGGATAAGTAAATAAGAGATTTAGGGAAAGAAGTACAGCAGTATAGAAAGACGCATCATGGGAACATCCCCTATAGGGGGGTCAGCAACATGCGTCCTTGTTCTCCACATAATTCTATCCGAAGTCATACTAGAGTCAAGCCCTACGGTTTGCATATTGTTTCTCACCACTTCGTTAATAGTAATCTTTGGCCTGCCTCTATATTTTCTAGCTCCCTCCAAATGAATCTGATCACTCTTCGTTACTGGGGTCTCCGTTGCACATGGCCATACCACGTCAATTGGCTCTCACAGAGTTTGTCTTGGAATAGTGGAACCCCCAAATCATTTCTAATACGTTCATTTTTTACCCTATCTCTCTTGGTCTTGCCGCACAGGCCTCACAACATTCTCATCTCCGCTACACTCAATTTATTCAAAGTAATCTTCTTGATTGCCCAACATTCCGCTCCATATGTTATAGTTGGTTGTATAATTGTCCTGTAAAATTTTTCCTTGAGTTTAATAGGTATTCTTTTGTCATATAACATTCCCGACGCACCTCGCTATTTCATCCACCTCACTTTAATCCTATGGGGCAACATCATCTTCGATATCCCCCTATTTGTCAACGATGGATCCTAGGTATTTAAAACAGTCCCTCCGTAGTAGTTCTTGTTTTCCAAGCTCCAGTACTCCCTCCCCTCCTCTAGATTGACTGAAGAAGTACATTATATATTCTATCTTCGTTCTGCTTAATAATGAAGAGCACTAAATAACTCCGAATCACATGCTTCTTTAGCCAAAGATCTCCGTGTCGATCGTTCTTGATCAGGCTGCCTATGAAGCTACAACCAAACGACTAGTCAATAATTGGGTAGCCCGCACCAGATTGCTAGGTTTTAAGCAAAAGGGCCCACTTATTTATGCCGCATGCTAATTCCTCCAAATCTCGAATTTGATATACTTAGGTCGCATTACCCATTTGGCTATAAATTCCAATGGACAAACCAATGCAAATGGGGTCCACGTGGTGTGTCAAACCACTAAAATCACACAACCACAACGGTTGATCCGAAGTGGACCTCCTAAGTCCTCTCTATTCATCATACGGTTGAAACTTTGTAAATCATGTGCCATGTTATACACGAATCAACTTTTGCCGTTTTGCCAACTTAGCATCACAGTTGTTCTACTACAAATTTTTTTTAGGAGAAAGTTTTCCTTGTACCTAGCGGCAATAGAAAAAGTATAATCATTAATTTTTCCTAAAGGGTTCTCTATGATAATGATCACTGCCCTCCATACGGCAAGCGGGTCTTTCGTACCCACTGAGCGATAGTGGACATGCCAAGACTCAAACCCATAACCAATCAATTCAAACGATGATGAATTAAGAACATTTTCACCCTTAAGCTACCAACCCCATTGCTTTAATTCGAAAACTCATGTAATACAGATTAGGGAAGACTTTTTTAGAGTTTTTCAATAATTTTGCGCTTTTCCACCTTCTTTGATTTAAAATATAAAATAAATAAAAATTGAGATTGTTTTTTCTGGGGTTAAACAAGAGATTACTCCAATATGTGATGTTAGATTGCTCGTGCTCAGCACATGCTCATTAGCGAGTGTCCCCCAGTTAAGCAACAATGGCTTACAGATTTGGAGGTATATGAGCTGTATGGGGGCTAAACGTGACAGGCGAACCCCCAAGTCCAACCCTAATCCCACTGGCCCCCAAAAACCACTATTTCCTTGTGAACAGTTTGTAGTTTCTAATTTAAAACTTGAATAAATAAGGTGGACATGAACAAGCATTGCAGGTGCGCGCGGGTTATATTTTAGCATCCATACTTGGATCTAGGGTGTGCAGGATTTTTTTTTTACCGGAATAACTATATGTAGATTTGACTTATCAATTAATAACCTGACTTGGCCCGACATGTTTACGATTCATTTGTAGTGGATTCTCCTCTTCTTCTTAGTATTTATCACCCAAGTTCGGCCTATAATCACTTGGGCAAATGCCACGTGGGTGAGATGATGATTGAGCGGTTATTGGTATCTCATTTTACGAACCCTTATCAACGCCTCATTCTCTGCACTTTTCTCAAATTGTTAGATCATTGTTTTTGTTAAATCAAACGCCAAGAAACACGAATAATAAAGAGACAATATATCCATACGACACAGAGATTTAACGAGGTTCACACACCAGGGTGGTGTGCTATGTCCTCAGGCGAAGAAGAAGATGATTCACTATGCAGAATAGAGATTACACCCTAACAGCGGCGAGGAAAAACTCGCCCTGAAACCCTAGCTGCGTGAAAACCCTAGAATACAATGACTTTCTCAACAAGCAACAATACATTATATATACTTCAAAATCGTGGATCGACCCATTGGGTCACGATCGATCCGATCGAATCATACCGCGGGGGCGTAACCCCCGCACCCCCATGCGAGAAAGTCACAGAATATGTCGGATCTTAACAGATCTCAAAAAAATTCCCATTCGGATAGCCACCAAAATATGTCGAATCGTGTCAATCTTCAAAACGGTCAAGAATTCGAGACAAACTTAACAGTTTTACCATGTGGTGTTTACGCAAGTAGTTATGGACTGACCTAAACGATGGGCGCTAAGAAGAGGAGCTGAATCTATTTATAGTTCAGATAGAACCTATTTACTAAGCCTGTCAGACTATCTTATTTAAAGCCCATTTAACCCGATTAAAGATTAAGATCAGACCGACCTTTTATAAAGGAGATCATACCTCGCATATGAATATCCGATGATATTGAAAGATCATGAGATGAAAGAAACTCGATTAAGCCTGACTGAATCTGACCCAACTTGATGGATTGACATTTGTACCCTAATAGGCCTGGCCGCCCTTTCTTGAGTTGGGACGCCAACCACTTAGTTGGTTGTGCGACCTTGATAAAATCCGACAGAAAAAAAAGTATACATCGTGTGTCCATTCGTTTTCACTTTGCACAGAAACGATCTTCTTTCCAAGTGGGAAAAAGGCCAAAAAGGGATAAAGATTTTGGGCAAAGGTTTCTTTGAAGACATGATGGCAGGCTTGCCAGCTGAACTGTTACATCCAAAAGAATAGTTATATTTAGAATCTCATGAGTCATGAATAACCAAACTTGTGGAATCCCTTGGGTAGAAAGAACCTCGCGACACTACTCTGTGCTACACCAAACTCTACACTCTACAGAGAAGAACATTATATAATAATGGAGGAGGCCAGGTGGAGTTAGGAGAGAGGGAGTCAGGAGAGAGGGAGAGATCCAATTCGGAGACCCCAGGCCCAGATCTATATAAGCAGCCGCAGCAACGACACTTTGCTTCGGGATCATAACACTCGCATAAGAGTGGTGGAAGTCAGTGAACCTTTCTTTGGCCTTTTTCGTTTGACACTTTACACGCAGAAAGGAGATAAAGAAAAAGGGCGGTTCCCCAGAAACTTTAAAAAAGAGAGAAAAAGGAAACACAGGAACCTTACTTCTTCTCTTTTCTTTTGCTTGTTTGTTTCTTTTTCTATCCTCTCTGATCAGCTTTTTAACTTTAGCTTAGGAAACCCAAATCTGCCATGTCGCTGTCGTGACTCGTGAGAGAGAGAGAGTGTCTGTTGAAGGATATCCATGATCGATCCCATTGTCAACCTCTTCTCCATGGAATTCTTAATTCTCTCTTCCCAAAACGAAATTATCTCATCGCAAGCTGAAGTTAAACAAGGTTTTTTTTAGCTATTACAGTCTTTGTAACTGCACAAGGGACTTAACTCACGCATACTAGAAAGAAGAGGCGGAGGAAGGGGAAAGGGGAATGATAGGAAAAGAAAAAAAAACATATATGACACGAATTGATCATTAGACCATTAATACTCTTAGTTACATTTTTGGCGCTTGTCTTTCAAACAGAGCATTATGTACTGGATCCACAACAAAGCTTGTTTGCCCACTATAGGATTCGCGGCTGACAGGCTAAGAGGTTAGATTATTATTATTATTATAGGGTTTTGCTTCGGATTAAAAATCTGGAATTGGGTTTGCATGGTAACTTTTGTGCATGCTAATGTGTCTAGCACAAGATTCATGAGAGGAAAACATGGAGCAGTCATTCTCTGTTGCATTGCATTGGTGTGGTGAGGATCTGGATGGCTAGGAGCACCTGGGCACACACCCCGAAGGTGCTCTTAGCCATCCAGATTGATCTGCACTGCGGTAGAGAATTTTTCCACTCATACCTCTAAGGATTTCATTCCCCCTGATTGATAATAGGGGTTGCAACTACTTGACTACAACCCAAACAACAACAAAAATTTTTCCAATTCACATTGGATACAACAAGTACACACATTATGGATAAAAGAGAAATTACCCTTTGGTAACGAGAAGTTTTCCCCCTCTCATTTAATTACATTGATTTTTAACAAATTCTATATAAAAGAATCTTTAGAAAAAAAATTTCCCATGACGTCAGTGTATTATGACCTTTTTACATTTGTTTTTCCACTCTTCCACCCATCATGTAGGCCCCATATGAATAACAACATTCTCCAAGCCATCATTGCTGTAATGTGACAGATTCCCCCGCGTTGGCGTGGGGAACCCCTCTTTATATTCTAAGTTGAAACAAAAGGATTAATGGAGCCCAAAAGTTGGGATTGATTGGGGTTTGTAGGGAACAGAATGGGCTACGAGGATTGTGATTGAGCCATGTGGGCCTGGGAGCAACATTTAACTTGGAAGACGGGGGCGTCAAGCCAGTTTCTCATCCTTATATTGGGCCTGGACCTAAATCCATAGCCCGGTTGACAAAAGGGATAATGAATAAGTAGAAAAGGTTCAGTATTAATTAAAATGTTAAAATATTGGGAGTTAAAGAGTTTAATCTGTGAACGGACCAGGTTCACGTACGAGAACATTCTCATACACTCCTGATCCATGGATATAGAATATATTAAATGAAGACAGAGAAAATTGATTCTATATTAAATGAAGATAGAGAAAATTGATTCTATGTCCATGGATCAAAATTGTTCTCATACATTCTCGTACGTGAACCTGAACCGCTCTCTTATAATCTGACATCAGTTTGTTCAAATGATGCCTTTATATAGTCGAGGAACTCTTTACACTTGATGTCTCAAGGTTTTCGTTTGGAACTTCTTAAATGGTATCAAAACCTAGGTTCCTTTGTTATCTACTTTAGTTGTTTCTCTACACATAGAGTCAAGTATGTCGAAGTTGTACATGAGGGGGAGTGCTTAGATGTTTAGAATTTTAATTCCATTTATGTTTGTTCAAATCCTTGGTGCCTTCAAATACCTGAGGAACTCTCTCCACAATGATTTCAATCCTCCAACATAAAAAGAGAGATTGGGCTCCTCTTCGATGACTGCATCCTCCAACGTCCGTTCAATGACCATCCAAGGATTGGGGGAGGGGCGTAGTCATTATCTTGACACTTGCCAACACCGAGGGATGTGTCTCCAAGCCTTTATAGCCCTTGAATGAATCATTGAAGGATGTTAGTGTTGGAGAAAATTTCAATCCTTGAAAGAGACCACTCTACCCATTAAATGTGATGGACACTCTTTCTCCAGGCATGGCAAATCTAGATAAGATTCGGATTCTCTCACTACTTTGTGATTTCCATGACAGAAACAAGAGGTGATCCACTTGAGTTGATCTTTGGGGTCCTTTAGATTGTCATGGCCTCATGGGTGCCTTCAGTGTCTAAAAGTAAAGGGAACCACTAGACACACTTCACATGTCACATGATCAATCAAACCCTTCTCTCTGACTCTTAAATTGATGAAGAGTCCATTTCCTTCATCTCTTCACATTATAAATTGCAAGCTAACAAGGACTTCCATACAATAAATACGGAAGAAGTAGAACCTACACCTTAGGAGTTGAGGGCCCTGAATTGAAAAGAGCCTGAGACCCTGAGGTGGATTTTATCATTCCTGTCGCAGAATGAGTGAATGAGAACCACAACTCATTCCAAAATCCAAACACTAGGCGTCTCTCTCCTATGTACTTCTAATACTTGTCACTAACCTATCATCATGTGAGGAAAGCAAAATTTGGAGTCTCAACTAGGTTTCCTTAGCAATATTCCTTTGTTAATCTTGTGAGTATGTCCTGTTGTTCCCCCCCCCCCCCCCCCCCTCTCTCTCTCTCTCTCTCTCTCTATAATTGCGTTAGATTTTTTTCTTGATATTGTCCATTTTGGCAGGCAAGTGGGCCATTTCACAGAATTAAATCGTGTCTTGAAGTGTAAAGAAAATTGTCATTTATATGCGTATTTCGTGAGTCATGCGACATGGGACTTAACTGTGATTCTATAGTTTTCTACTGATCTTATTGGGAATAATTTCATATTAATTAATTTTAAGACCTTAGGTGTCTTTATATATCAGTTGGTCCCTACAAAAATATGTACTAATGAAAATGGGTGAAATCAAAATGTGATCCAATAAGAGTGCATACGTTTTGATTTCTTATCGATTTGGTTTTGATTTTACCTTGTAAATAGAGTGCATAGGTTTTTCTATTAATGAATTTTAATTTCTTATTGGTTTCAGTGCAACTATATTTGATTTCTGTCTCAAAAAACCACAGTCCAAAACATGATCCAATAAACTCATATTGGTTTCAATTCTATTTGATTTAGTTTCATTTGTTTAGGCTAGGTTTTGACATACCTAGTTTCATGCATTAGTTTACGCCTCAAAAAATAAACAAAAAAAATGTGAAAACACCATTTTTAATAATTCTTAGAAGTTTATTTTATATTTTTACGTAGACCCCAAGGAGAATTCAACTCATGACCTCTTAATCATGAGGTGTTGGTATTCTCCAACGAAATAACCTCTTGGGGTTTGGTAGAGTAGATACATCCAGGAACACTATTTTCTCCATATGGCTTTAACTTTTGGTTTTCATTATTCTTTTTTTACCTTTATTTTGTAGGGTTTGAAATTTGTGGAGAGATCAGTTGGAATACATTCATCTCAAAGAATGAATAAATAGATAAGAAAAGGCTCAAAGGTTAAGAATAGAACTCTTTAATCATGAAAGGTTTTCATGATTGAGCAAACTATTGCAATAAAAAATAAATAAATAAATAAGAAATAATAGTTTTTTTTTTTTTTAAGAAAATCCAACACAAATCTTAAGACATAAAATGAAAAGAGTTCCTCAATTATATGAAAGCAACAAGGACCTAAACAAGCAAATATCGAGGTACATCAATATAACTCTCAGAATGTTGATGGCACAATACCAATTCAATCATCTAGATCCATGAAACCAAAGTTTAAGAGTATCGATCATTATTCATTAATCTGGTATAGTGGAGCAACCAACAATGGATGGATTGCAAACAGAATTTGAGGAAAAGGAGTCTATCCAAAAGCTAGGGTACCTACTGTGCTAAATACAAGGGGTGAAATGATCGCCCCACCCTCATGAACGGTGAAAATGCCACCTTGTTGATGTTTCTACGCACACTTCCATTGGCCTTGCACTGATATAGGGACCATGCTCCCAGATGCAGAACTCTTCCTTGCAGAATTTTTGTGGGACCTATTTTTAACACAAGGGTGGACCAATACTCCATAGTTAGGTAGCGTTTCTCTCTTCTAATTAGGATAGGTCCAACTAAAACTACTAGATAATTAACCCATAGGAAATAAGTGTGCCCTCTTGAGAAAGGAAGATTCTAGTCCCAAAGCATATGGGACTATGGGCGGTGTAAAGAGTAATACGAAATGGAGTTCTCTTTGTTATTTCTAAAAGTTCATTAAATAAAATTTTCAGTATGTTAGTATTATGTCATTTTTAAGAGTTGTCATTGTTTCACGTACTTTTACAAATACACATGTGAAATGATAATATTTTACTCTTATAAAAGAAGATTATAATTAATATTAAAAGGACATAACAAGTAAGATTACAACTTATTTTTCACTGGTTTTCATTACAAGGATAAAGAGGGGTATATCTAATAACAAAAATGATAAGTGTTGATCTCTGACTCGTACAACCAGGTGATCGTACAAACAGCAGATCCATTCTCCTCCTCCCCTACTAAAATAAAAAATCTGAGAGAATTAGATAGAGGAATTGGTTTTCTACCTATCCCTAGTAGAGGGAGTGGATTCGGAATTTCGGACCATACAATAAGAGGGGAGGGTTAAACATAAACGAGATATAGGTACAAAAGGTAAATGGATTTTCTTATTCAATAATTTATATTCTTGCTATTTACCTTTTTAATATAATTATATTTTGTCAGTGAGGGTAGACTTGTTATTCAGATGTATATCAAAAAAAAAAAAAGGAATGTTTTCTCTGTCAAGGAGTGTGGCCTACGGCAGCATTCCCTATATCTCTCTCTCTCCTCCCCCAATAAAGGGCAAAGATGTCGTTTCACAATAATGAAAGTGAGAGATAGACACATGAGAGATTAAAAATAATTCTACATTAAAAAAAATATGTAAGACAATGACAACTTTTGATAATGATAAGTTATTTCATATTATTTTTTAAAACACTTTTTTAAAATAAGGGACGATCAAAAGAATGTCTCAAATTTAACACATATATCCATAGAGGTGTCATTTGGACAATCCAAAGGCAAAAGAGTATGTAGAAGAGTGTTTGGTAATTGAAGTTGGGGAAATTAAATGCCAATGCTCTCATGTGTGTATTTTTCTTTCTTTCTTTCCCATGTGAAAAATAAACACCGACTATCCCACACCCTTTGGACTGGATGGTGTAAGATGGGGTTTGAAACTTGGATGGTATAACCAGGCGAAAAGGATTCAAATTCGTGGAGAAAAAAAAAATCTTTGCCCCTCGTTTTGGATCTCTCCAACAACTTGGACGTTCAACCATTTCCTTCTCACCCATCAAACGATCGGGACACTTGAACACATGTCCAAACACTTGCTAACACATAGGATTCGTGTCTAGATCGTCCCAACCATTGAATAGGTGGAAGATAAATGATTGACATTGGAGATGATATTTTTCCCCTGTTTTAGGCTGCGTTCCATGATAGAGAGCCACTTCCCTGGTTGTTAATTCCTGAATGCCCTTGGAAGCTACGATACCATCAATCATGGTAGCCAACTTGCCATATTGACTTTAGTAATTGATTGGTCAGTTAAAACAGAAAACAAAACAAAAAAGGAAAAGAAGAAAGAGACTTGGAATCTCATTTATCACTTAACCACTCTCTTTTTACTCCAGTAGTAGTTTGTGGAGTACAGACAATGGCAGTACAGAGTAAACAACACTACAGAGACTTGTCCTTAAAACACCATTGAAGACACACTCATTTGGGCTTTTACCGTTACTGAATCTCTGCTAAAGATTTGGGTTGTTGGGAATTTGTATCTTTCTCTCTTTCACTTTGCCTTCTCTTTAATTACTTTGATCTTATATGGGTCTGAGTGTTCATTATTCCTGGTGTCTCTCATCTTTCTCTTCATCTCTCTGAGTGAAAGAAAGAAAAGGATCAGATTTGAAGAGATGGGAGTGGTGGTGGTGTTTGCAGGGTTGAGCCACCTCTTTGTGACTGTGTTTCTGCACTACTCGGCCACATTCATGGTGACACCAGCCATCACTGACGTTACAATGTCTGCTCTCTGCCCTTCTATGGATGAATGCTCCATTGCTATCTACCTCTCTGGATTCCAACAGGCGGTATGTCTTCTCTTCATCCAAACTAAACTCTCTCTCTCTCTCTCTCTTCACTTCTTCTTCTTCTTCCTCTCTCTCACTTGGGTTAGTGGTTTTCCTTAATTATTAAGTTCTTGCCAAAGTGAATCAAAATCAGTGGAATTGACCAACCTCGAATATGGTTATGCTCAATACTCAAAACCCCCCTTTTATTTTTTTTGGCTAAAAAAATCTTTTTTGGAATAGATCATAGTTATCCAAAAAAACAGAGGCAATGATTGAACATATATTCCTTTCCAAATTTCTTTTAGTAAAAATATCAATGAAACTTATTTTAAAAATAAAAAAATACAAAAAGTCTTTATTTCTTCTTTCTTATGTAAATTTAGAGTTTCGAATGATTGATTGAATCGAAATCAATGAAATCTAATCCCATGCTCAATTCAAGGCCTTGAGAAAAGGGAAACCTATAGTACCGCTTTGTGTACAATTTTGGTAAATCTTATGTCCCAATACATTTGTGAATCTACTTCATACACCTAAGCATATCCAATGGAAAAAAAAGAAGAAGAAAAAGCAGAACCTTAGCATGTGTGACAAAGAGCACATAAAAGGTGATACGCATTTAGAAAGTGCTAAGAAGATCTCCATTAAAGTGGATAGTGATCAAAGTGGGAGCATTCTCACAAGTTCTTATAGTATTTAACAAAAGGTTTTTTTCTCAATAGCATGGTCACCCACCTGACCTTTGGATGAGGACAATAAAAATCATGGATGCCCTTTGGACTACCGTGCATGAACACCTTCCTTTTAGCATATCTAATAGTAGAAAGGATTTTAGTTATATTTGTGACCGTATCTTTTTGGCTCATATAAAGTTGAAAAAAGGCATAAAAGGAACACTTGGGTGGAATGTTTTTATATGATTTTAGACATAGTGGAATAATGAAATCGAATCATGCATCAGATCCCACTTACACCCTTTATCAAATATGACGAGAGTTTTAAATAGGTTACCCAATTATGATTATGAAGTTTTCCTTTTAATTTTTAAAAGTTCTCTCCACTTGTCTCTTTACTTGCAACCAGCTAGAGCTTTAGAGAAAATTTAACCGCAAAATTGAACTTTTATTGATTCTCCTTGAATTTCCTTCCAAATGATCTCTCCAATCCAAAGTAGCATCTGGGTCCATCGCACGCCACTATACAACACTTATATAAGTGTTAGGTTAGCATTTTCAAGAACACTAGGATAGCCTAGTGGTGGTAGATTCGGCTTGTGGAGCCTCCACCCAGGGGAGGAGGTCGTGGGATCGAATCCTATCGTATTCATTGTGTAAGTGTGTGTGTGTGTTTTCTTATTTATTCTGTGGGTTGTTTTGAAACTGTGGTATAGAAGTATGGATTTGGTGCATTTTCTATTCTGTTTCATATTTGTATTTTGATGCAGATCATAGGGTTAGGAACTCTTGTGATGATGCCTATCATTGGGAACTTATCAGATGAATATGGGAGAAAAACATTGCTAGCACTCCCAATGATTCTCACCATTATTCCCTTAGGTACTTTATTTCCATTTTCTTCCTTCATGGGGGCTTATAAATTTTACTTTCCTTAATAATAACGTTTGGTTACAGCGATTTTGGCTTATAGAAGGACGAAGCAGTTCTTCTATGCATACTATGTGCTCAGGATTCTCACTTCTATGCTTTGCGAAGGCAGCATCCAATGCCTCTCCCTTGCCTATGTGGTATGTGGTAACTCTTCATGCATGACTCTTAACCACCACCTTCATTCCTTTATATCAAAATGGGCTTAAAACTGCTGGTTCTCAGGCGCGGCTGGTATGACTAAAGTATTATAGCTCTGTGGTTGGTTCTGGCCCGGACCAGCCTAGTCAGATTTGTCCTATCACTGTATAGCCAGTTAGGGGTGCAACTGGACTGGTTTGGGCCCAGTTTTTTCTTTTTAACTTGAGCCCAACCATAGGTCCCTCCTCTTACTTAGCCAAGGCCCAGCCCAGCAAGAAGTTAGGCTGGGATATCTCAACTTAGGCCTAATTATTTCAGGCTTAGCTCAACCCAGAACTGATGACCTTGTTTAGGCCAGGCTAGGCTGAGTTGGGCCTGATTCACTGTGACAGTTCCTATGTATGACGTAATTATGTATAATTTTAAGGAGAGGATTCCCCACAAAGCTAGTGGGAGGAAGAAATTGCATTCCACCCCAGTGGATCAACCACATGGGCTCACACACATTTTCAGAACAAAAGAAGTCAAAAGAACGATCCTTGGTTGCAAGGGAGGAAAATGTTGCCCCACCCTTGTGAAATACAATAAATCCACCCCCTTGTTGACACCCACGTGCAAGCTCATTGACCCTCATGTTGGCATAAGGGCCACGCAACTAGGGAGTGTTCTTCCCCCCTTCCCCCCCCCCCCAAAAAAAATCTATTTGTAGGGAAATTGCACTTTAGCTTCATGGAAAAATTTCTCCCATGCTACGAATGTGAGCATACGCTAGTGCCTCCCTATGTCTATCACTCTTACCTATCCTCTTATGAAATGACATATTTACCCCTTAATGTGGGAGGAGAGTGATAGAAACAAGAAGGCAATAGTGTACCCTATACAACCAGACAAGAAACTTAATCCCAAAATTTATATATGTATTAAATATAATGAAAAAAGACATAGAGACAGGGCATGGACATCTTTAACCCTACACTAGGAGGTAGCGTTATTTAACTCTAAATATAATTTCAGGAAAAGATCTTGCCAAGTCACATGATGATTGCACCTAGACACATGGGTGAAATGACAGTCCCATCCTTGTGAAATACAAAAACCCACCCCTATTTAATTACGTATGTGTAATTATATACATTTTCATATGGTTTAAACAAATTCAGACCAAGACCTCATCCCATGTTTGGGCCAGGCCTGAAAATCTCAATCCTTGCCCAACCCATGGGCCAAACAACCCAACCCATACTCTATCAGGCTCAGATTAGGCTTAGGTGGGCTCGGGCTTGCGGGGCCGAACTTTCACCCTTAGGGCCCAGTATGGTTCTTTGGACCCGATATGGCATTTTAGTATTGTGCAACCATCAGAATAAAATTTTTGCGGCGCAGGCGGACAACATTCCGGAGGGTCGACGAGCGTCAGCTTTCGGGATTCTATCGGGAATTGTCTCTATAGCTTTCATCTGCGGAACTCTCACTGCTCGCTTCCTCTCCACTGCTTTGACGTTTCAGGTCTCTTTTTCTTGCTCCTCGATCGCTTCTCTGCTTAAATTTCCATTTCTCTCTAACTGAAGATCTTTTGTGTGTTCATTCCTCGCTGAAATTTCAAATGTCTTGCAGGTTTCAGCGGCAGTAGCGGTGGTTGCAGCCTTGTACATGAAAGTTTTCCTCAGAGATTCAATCGGCGGCATTGATGCGGCTTCGCTGCGGAAAATCTCCAAGAAAACAAACAATGTTGTTGTTCACCTTGATGACGACTCCTCCAGGAAGATACAATTGTTTAGTAGAATCCCGTCGGTGAAAGAGATTCTTTACTTGTTAAGGATTAGGTAACTGCATTCTATTCACCACAACGTTCAAATTTTCAACCCATCACCTGGGTCTCTTTACTGGAACCCTCGCTTTCCTTGATTGAATTTGGCTTTCTTCAATTTAAGTTATTTAACCCGCCCATCAAATATGCAGAGTATCTAAGATTAGGTCTTATGGAAATATAATTTCGTTTTGCAGCCCAACGTTTTCACAAGCAGCAGTTGTTGCATTCTTCAACAATCTTGCTGAGGGCGGGCTTCAGTCTTGTTTATTGGTACTTCCTGACCATGAATCCCTAGTAGGAATTAAATTAAAGAATCTACAACAAATCTCTTTGGGGTTTTATTTTGACGTTGGAAGAATTTATATGGTTATTGACAGGTTAAGGGATACCACATTTGTAATTTCCCCAACTGCTAAAATCATTATTGCTGATTGCATTAATCGTGCTTACTGTTTAAGTAGATCACCGAGTAGTAATATTTGTCTACCGTTTGCTTGAATAACTACTGAGTGTGTTAATCAGTTTAATACTTCGGGTGTTAATTCAGAGGTGCTGGTACAAGAATGCCATAAACAAAATATAGTAGAACTCAAGTAGTAGGAAACACACATGAGTGGAAAAATAGAAAGCAACCATCACAATGATAAGTCATCTAATGTTGATCAAGAATATCAACAGTCAGATTAATCGGACTTGATTTGTGAAGGATCTTAAGAAGTGGGATGGTTTATAAATGTCAAGCAGTAAATTAAAAATCACAACTTCCACATACTAATTTTCCTATATGGGAGTATTAATATTAGCTTTCCTTTTCTTTCATATCATAAAACCTTCACTACATGTTGTCTCTAGATCACCCTGATATTTTGTTTTTGATCACCATGATATTTGATATCAAATAGATTTTAAAGTGAAGCTTTAGTTCTTCCCCAAAAATTATTTACAATGAATCCCAAGCTCATAAACAATATTGAGATTTATGTATTCCTGGCAAGGACATATTGGACAAAAAAGTACACTAGTATAAGCATTTTATTCTGAGGCAGGGGATCTACATGCTACCTGTCTGCATTGGCATCTGCACAACTCACCAATGAGGGGGCAGGAGACAGTTTGTCAAGTAGGGGGAGATTGAAGAGAGAGAAAATGAGAGGGAAATGAGTTGGAGGAGAGACTGTGAGAGGACTCTACATAACGACAGTGTGTACAGCCTTTTCCCTTATTTCTTTTCTGCTATACAGATATTTGAAGCATTTAACAGCACTCTATAATTTGAGCCATTGTTCTCACATGTATACTCAAAAGGTTCTCAATAATAAGTGAAAGTTTTCTTACTGTGCAGTACTTTTTGAAGTCTCGTTTCCACTTTAGCAAAGATCAATTTGCGGATTTATTGCTGATATCAGGGTTCGCAGGGGCCATATCGCAGGTAATTTTCCATAAAATTGTTCATTGAAGCTCAATTTTATCCTTCTGCCAATCTCCTTTACCAAGATATTGCAGTCGAAATATGTTATTTAAATTGATTCATGATTCATCATGCAGCTGCTTCTTATGCCCATACTAGCACCATTGTTGGGAGAGGAAAAGTTGCTTATGATAGGGCTTTTTGCTAGTTGCACACATGTGAGTACCCAGTTCCCTTCTGTTGCCCGTTTTACTTGCAAGTTAATCATTTGACACCATTGGTTTTCCTGCTTGTAATGATCTATTCTTGGAACAATGCAGATGTTTCTTTATGCCATAGCATGGTCTTCTTGGGTAACCTTCCTTGGAACTAAATCAGCAGTCTTCACATGTTACATTACATTTCTGTTTTGACATTTTACTTACTTGCAGGTTCCATATGTCGCCTCTATGTTCTCTATTTTGTTTGTTTTTGCACCTCCATCTGTGAGTTCCTCACATTTGCCAAAACTTCTATTCTTTCGGTGGGGAATCACATTTTGTGATGCAACGTTTCTAATTTGTGCAGTTAAGGAGCATTGCTTCAAAACAAGTCGGTCCCACTGAGCAGGTACCTATAGGGGGTTTTGATTAGTTTGATGAATTTATATTAGTTAAATACTTTGATTGCTGAAAATTTCTTCATATACAATTCACCAATTTGAATTGTCTAGAAGTTTCTTATGGAACACTGAAAATTGGAAGAAAATTGTTACATTTTTCCATGTGTACTGATTATTCATAGTTTATGATCTTAGCCATCCGAATCCAATTAGGAAGAATCTGAGATCAATAAGCTAGGGACCATTGAATATTCTGTCCTGAGAAGATCTCTATATGCATACCATCGGTATACTATTGAGGATAGACATTGATCTCATATGTCTCGCTACACATAACTCAGTTTTATGGCTGATCAAACCTTATTTCAGGGGAAAGCTCAAGGATGTCTTTCAGGCATATGTTCATTTGCCAACATTATTTCTCCATTAGCTTTGACTCCTCTGACAGGTAACAGGAAAACCGATTTAAACCATAAAACTGCGTTTGGCATATAAAAAGACTCGTATACTAACAATCAACCATTCTGTTCTTCCAGCTTTGTTCCTATCTAAAAATGCACCATTTCACTTCCCAGGCTTTAGCATTATGTCCATTGGAATTTCACTGGTAAGTTTTTCCATTCTAGAGCGGGGTTGCTTCATTTATGATGCTAGAATAGTTATATCATCATGAAGAAGGAAAGGCCGTCAAGGGTAGATTTTGACAAAGAACACTTTCTGCGCAGTTGATAGCCTTCATACAGAGTACAATGATTAGAGTGGCTCCTCCAATTTCAAGCCACAAAATTAGTAGCAACAGCAACCATATGGAGGCCTAGCGTTAATTCAACAAGAAATAGTTTCAAACATAGAACAACACCTCTAGTTGAGGCTGCCATCTTGCTCTTGGGGACACCCTTAACTCATTCCAATGGTCAAAGCCATACTATATGTAGAAGAGAGCTGAGTTTGAAAACGCATTACCTTTTTGGTTCGAACAATCTCAAAAACTGATCAATGCCTTTGTTTGCATTCCCACACCCAATTGTATTTATTAGAGAATCTTTCTACTGTTCATGATGCTTGGCTGCAGCTGGTGGTTGGCGTCTTCTCCATCCTGTGGAAATTAGATCAATTTGTTCAGGTTTTACTTTCAGAAGGGGAAAAGAAAGAAGCCTTCCTTGACTGGGAGCTGTTAGTCATGTAAATCTTTTATGTTGCATCCTCTTATGTTGTGTTTATAAATGCCTCTGTTTAGTTCTTCCTTGTCCTCCTTTTTTTCTCTCCAACCAAGACTAATTTTATTTGGTATATGACTGATTTTTAGATCTTTTTTTTATTCCTTCTGAAAGTGATCCAATAAGCAACTTGGAGGAGTAATGGAGAATCATACCAAACTAACAAATTATAACGACAGGATAAGTTAGGTAAAATATCAGCTCAGATGGCACGCAGTGCTATGAAGTGGTGGAAAAGTCAAACATTGAGAAGAAGGTTGGGAAAAGGATGGGTAGCTAAGATGTGATGAAGGATGAACCATAGATTTTGACAAAATAGTGGCTGAGAAACACAGGGACGAAGCATGAAAGCAAAACCATAACCATATAGCAAATGGATATCATCATGTACGTCCTTTTTCCTTGAAACAATATCCATCTGCTCAATGGTTCACTTCAGATGCAGTTTCCTTTGTGTTTTACTTGAAATAAGGAAAAAAAAAGCCTAAAAGGTAACGTGACCCTTACATCAAGACAAAGAGGGAGGCAAAATGATCACCCCACCCTTTATGAATCGCAAAACTCCAATGCCTAGTTCAGGCTTCTGTGCACCCCCATCGGCCTTGCGTTGGTGTCGAGGCCACGACCTTTCAAGGAACCCTCTTGCTTAAAATAATAAAGAAAATGATGGGCATATTGCCAGTATCATACACCTTCTCACTGTCTCTTCATTGATGCTTTCTCTATTGGAATTGTGTCCCAACACATTTTTATTTGTGTTATTTTTACACATCATTGTTGGACATTTTCATTTTATTTTTGGCATGTGATATGTGACATGTATATTTCGTCGCTTATGGAATTGATTAAATGGTACCATTGTTGTTTGGTCTATTGGAATAGTTGACTGGTTTATGGATGATCATCCGGATGAACAACGGTGTAGTCCTTCACTTGATCGCATCTATCATGATGCATTATGTGTTTACATATGCATTGTTGGACTGTGATGGGTTGGAGGGGTACAAGGTCAAAATTGTTCAAACTATGGGAGACTTGAGGACTAGTCTCTTGATGGTCAGTACAAATAAGGTCTATGGAATCCATCCATGGAAAGACCTCGTGTATGTTGAGTGTTAATCTTGTTGACTAATGTTCCGTTACCAGTGACTGGACAATTATAGAAGTGTACACGTACCTACAACTGTCAATTTAAAAAGATTTGTTATCAAAATGATTTTGTAGAAATTTTTTTATTATTTATTAATATAAAAATATTATCTATTTCCTCTTTTCGCAAAATAGGTTTTGATTTATGAAATGAGCAAGTCGTGTTTTTGTTCCTTTTTCTTTTGTGAAAATTTTAGTAATTGAAGGTAAGCCCAAAGGGCGTTCTAGATATTAGATGGCTAGCATCTTACTTGGGGTTGGACTCTATGACTGGTCGTCTCCACCTAGGGATATAAATATTTCAAGGTCACAAATGCAAGGGGACAGGTTATGGTATATGTATCCAGCTGGGGTGAGTACCCTGATTACTTGAGAATTCTTTGGATTCTTGGTGGTTCTTTTTCTAATATTCTCTTATCTTTCAATTGTAATCTCCTAAGTAGGTAGAGGAGCTACCCCCACCAATCCTCCCACTATTTTTTGGTCAACACCAATTCATTATGCCTTAATCTGCCTTAATCTTAGTTTCTGTACAGGGATCAGCCAATTCAAATTGGCCAGACTAGGAATCGGCCTCGATTGCTTCTGACCCAAATCGCTCTGGGTCAGGTCGAATTCTGATTTTTGAATCCCTGGTTCGCATAGTGCTAATGCAAATAGCAAGTAGCAACTGGCCAGGTGAATCTCTTTATCGGTGGCAATGGGTCAGGCGAGAAAATAAAGAATCTCTTCAGCCATGATTTGACCTTTTTAGGAACATTGATGATTCACTCTCTTACAAGGTCAAATCACAGTGGATGAAAAAGAAAGCTTTCATCGAAAAGCAAAAAAGAGAAAAATCATCAATGTAAGGCACCAGTGAAAGTGAGGAAGCGTCTGATGTGCATCTAATGGTTAGAAATGTTTAAATATAGAATTCAAGATATTTGCACACAGTCCAACGAGTTTCTAGGCATTGGATGCATGTCAGACTCCCTATTGCGTCGTAAAGGATCCAAGTCCGTGAAAGTGATGGGTTTGTGAGAAGGTCTTTGTCATTATCCCCGGAACATTTCCAGCCTTCCTTTGTGGGCTCCATGATGTGACTGTGGGTCAAGGCTAATCCTTTGAACCTTGCCTAGTATAAGTTCCTGGTTCCTCCACTCTTAACCTGAATGAGTCCTAAGTATGGTTCGTGAACTTGGTAATGGGGATGGATCGATCAAGGTTGATATCAATTTAGATACATTAAGATCGTACAAAAATACTTCTGTTTTTAATCTTAAAAAAAAAAAGAAGTTCCTTTTTAGACTCTTTTGTCCTTCATCCTTATAGATCTATTAATACGGTATCGATCGATAATTAAAATCAGTCAGGGCTAATTTTGATCCAATTCCTCAAACCATGTTTCTAAGACCACGAAACATTTAAAGTTGTTACAAAATCAGGTGGAGGATTAGTAGGATTAGCAAGTAAAGAAGCTACTCCCACCCACTAATCCTAATCCTATTCATTCTATTAAGCCGCCAGCTTTGAACTTTGGAGTTGATCGAGTTAAGGAATGAAAAGTCTCTTCAGTTTTGAGGGTAACTTCTTCTTCTTCTTCATTTTTTTTTTTTTTTTTTTTTT
>NC_056563.1:26862838-26862959 GCF_013358625.1 Macadamia integrifolia | reverse complement strand
TGGGGTGAGTTAAAGCTTTAAAAGCCACTACTGCGGGAAAAAGAAGAGAGTTTGTTTGAATCCTGCCACTAGTGCAAGCATCCCAATAGGTCATGAGTTTGTCTTTCCCATTTTTTTAAAG